>NW_023503616.1:600222-900334 GCF_014529535.1 Bradysia coprophila
TTTTTGAACAACTTGTTTCTGTAACTGTCGTTTTGACAAGAGAGATGTATTACACCCTACACTTGTCGAAAAGACAGTTGCCGAAGCTTGTTGCTCAAAAACACACGAGTTTGCTTTTATCACAAAATTGTTAACTCAATAATGATTTACTTTCGCAGTATCGAATGTAACGTATTAGTGCTTGAAACACAATCTTCTACTTCCTTGGTTATAATATACATTTTGCTCAGCTTGTTTGCATATTTCAGGTGATGCATTTTCTCTTATTTGTCGATTGGATTAAAATCAAGTTTCAAAACAAATTAAAAAATTTTGAACTAAAATAATATTTAATCTTTTTTCTCTCAGTGTATACTTTTGAAATACTATCGACCTCACCATAGACGTAAAATATTTTGCTTCTCAAAAATTTTACACAAAATTAAAAATTTAATTTAATTTAATTTAAAAGAAATCTGTCCAGAGTCTATGTGATATAATGAAATTGGACAACTAACATCTAAGCATCTGCAGACCACAGACGCTGTCGTTTTAATTCGATTGTTTCCGAATTTTTTCCCTCGTCCCTCGTAACTTAGGAATCAAATTTTGGAAAGGTGCAAAGTTGGATCGCCTTCCGCGATTTATTGAAAACTATATTTGTGAATTTGTATCATAAAATCCATACGCTAATAATAATAATAATAACCTCTCCATTCCACCAACTCACATTTGATATTTTTTTAACGACTTTAATAAAATGAGTCAGTTTTTATTTGAATTCATTGGCCGATCACATCTCTTCGACTGTATGGTTTTGCTTTTTATTATTGCTATAAGACGTTTTATAAGACATATAAGACAAGGAGAAAAAGAAACATTTAACAACGAATTCTAGTATAATATTCAGCCATGTTTAACAATTTCCATCATATGATTTTGACACTGGATGTTTGTTTATCATTTTTATTAATTGGTGAACGAGAAATTTATCATTGAGCAGAAATACAGAGCGAAACATTGTACCATTTATTTAAAAAGAAAAAGTAAGTTCAAAGCACTTTGTTTAAAGCACATGCCGACAAGAGACATTCTGTCTGTCTTAGCTGTTTCCAACTCAAGAGTAAAATATAAATAGAATAAAAATATTCTCGTATCGATGATTATTCGCGAATATTTTACGTTCTACGTAAGAAATCCAGCTGGTTTGAATCAAAAATAATATTATGCTTGTGCAGTGTCTATAATGAGACCATCATACCACTGTCACTCCGTAAAAATATTTAAATTTTCGCTCATTCAATTTATCAATACTCTTGTTGTAACCTAACATTCGTTTCCGAATGATGTCTTTGATGTTTTGTTACTACTTGGAAATATGAATTTCAAGAATTTGACACAACTCGTACAAGAAACAATTCATTTTGGTGAATATTCCGTCAAAACCCGTCAACATTGAGATAATTAACATTTTTTTAAGTTAGAAAACCAATAGTCATGTTAACAGATGTTCTGATCTTCGACTCATTCAACTTAAAATACTCGGTAACGTATGAAGAATACTTTATGGTTCGCCTAGGACTACCAGAATAATACCCTCAAGTTGAGTGCCTCAACAACAAAAAAAATGTGTCTTTAGGTCTGTGCCAAAATTGCCTTAAACTTCGATAGACCATCAGACTTCTCAGGCACTTTTTAATGAATATTCTTGTGGTAAACTTTTATTTTGTCTTTTTGTGCTGTTCCTAGTTCATGGAATATATCAATAATATCAATTTCTATAAACACAATATTGTGGCAGAGTGAAGAGCATAACAATTATAACAACTTATGTGAATAGAATGATTGACATCCTTCTCGCATCCAGAATAACTTCGGCCAAATAATTTTTTTTTTATTGAATGAATAAATAGGATCTTATTTAAGTCACAAGTCAATTAATCATAATTTTTGCACAAAGTATTTTTTACAGATTTTTTTTTAGTGTCTATGTCTGATTTAGGTATTTCTTACGCTATGTCATGACTTAAAATAACTTTTCGAAAACAAATTTAACTAATTCTTAGTAAGATGGCGAAGAAAAAAATAATATTAAAAACCAATTCAATGAATGGGACTGTCAATCAAAATTAATGTTTATTTTTTGTAAACTTGACATCATAAAAGCAAAATAATTAAAAATTATGTTATTAAATGACGTAAAACAAATACAAAAATCTTTTTCAGACGAATTAGTTTTGTCGCCGAAATAATAAAAATTTATTAATTCAACACGAAAGTGCAAGTCTTTGTTGTAGTGATTCGCGAACATAACAATTTGAAGTGATTTTATTGATGAAATCAGATATAGAAGTCATTAACACCGACTAAAAAAACAATTTACTCGTTTGCGAACAGTTTCAGTTATTTGACGATTTCCTAATAAATCGTGTTGGAGTCATCTAGACTGGACAGCCTATTTTTAGGAATTTAATCCTTAAAAGTTTCATATTTTTTTTACAAAATAAGGAATTTACAGGAATTTTTTAAGAACTTTATTGAATTTTAAAGAATTAAATCCCTAAAAATAGGCCCTGATACTGACTCAGTATTACTGAGACTAGCTGAATATTACATTTGAGTTTTCTTTATGCCAAAATCTGTTTCCACTTTTGTTCAAAGTATCGCCAAGTGGTTGTTACAAAATCTTTTACTTCATTGGTTTCAACATACGTTTTTTTGTTATAAAAGAAAACCACCTAGAGTTCATGGTTTACTTTTGCCATTGCAGTCGATAACAGATGACTCACTTACTTGCCACTTGATCGATAGGCCAGTAGCCAGAAATTTATTTTTAAAATTTCCATCGTGGGTATTGAGGGTTCTGAGCCAAATTTTTTTTTTATGGAGAAATTTAATAGTCTGCATATTGCTTCCCAAATAGAACTATAACTATGAAGTTCGACAATATTTTGTTCTTCATTTTTTAATTTAAAACACCTACTTTCTCGATCAGATACCACCACCCACCACGTACGTTCAGGATGAATTTGGAAAACACTAATCACGCTTTGATTTATCCCAAGTCTGATGCAGCAAACAAGAAATCATCGATTGTTTATGGAGACTACATTTTAAGCACGGGGTCTATTTTAACCAAACTAGTCGAAAGGAAGAAACTGAAGAAGAACGTAGAAAATCGCTTAATGAACAACAAAGTTATAACTGTTAAAGATGAAGAATGGATGAGCTTACAAAGTGAAATTTTCATAGTAATTCTTAAGAACAAAAATGGATTGGTTCGACGTCAGGCACGGCTGAAATATATTTTTAACAGTAACACCATTTTCGAATCCATCAAAGATATTTTATCGGGATTTCGGTCGTACAAAGTACCGTTTGATCAAATTGGCTTCCATCAGTTATTGGTATCGAGTTTCGTGATATTGGAATTCTGTGATAATAAATCAAATAAAAAAGCCGACGAGTCGTTGATTGATGTAATGAATGCAGATGCTGATTCAAAGGAAAGCTTAAACAAATTAGATACGGTAATCTGTGTGACAACGCCATTTGCGCACGAGAGTTTCTTCAATACTGTAAATGTATCGAAGGTAGCTAACATATTTGGACTGAACAAATGCATGTTGATTATATCAGCACCATTGGTATATGGTTGTGAAGGTGGAGGAGTATACGATAGCAACCAGTAAGTGAAGTAAGAACGCTTAACGGCGAGACCTTCGAGGTCTCAATAATCAATTTTTCCATTTATTTATTTTTAAACAGAAAGCTTATCGGAATTGTAATAAACACGACATTTTGTTGGAATAATGAGACTGCTATTTTGTCACTCGTTGCTGATTATCGAAATATCGCCAGAGAATTCCTACAACGGGTCACTTCAAGAATACTAAAATGTCCTTCGAGCGAACCTGCACCGAAATGTCTAAGTAGAAACGCTATTGATAAACTTTCTCAGTCTAAGTTTAACTATTTTTCTTTTCAGTGCAACGATCTGTTGTATTGATTCAATCTGGCGCATCTTGGGGTACTGGATGCTTGTTAAAAGTAAATGGCATCAGAATGATCATAACGTGTAGTCATATTATTGCTGTGGTATGCTTACAAAACAATGGATCGTTCTTAACATTTAAATTCTGATGTCTCGATTTTAAAGGACGCCCTATCCACCGTGACGTGCTTTTTGAAGAAAACCAAGTTTTCTAGCAAAGTTCTGTATAAAAATCCCAAATTCAATCACGCCTACGACATAGCGATTTTAGAGGTGCCGACTAACATTCCAAATAATTGTTTTGCTGAATACGCTACAGACAGACCGCAAGTCGGTGACGGTGTCTATTCAGTTGGATTTCCACACTTTTCCTCACTTTCAACGAAAATCGATTCGCCGAGTATTTATGATGGACGAATCACAAAACTGTCGAAAGGGATGATACTGGCTGATGTCAATGTTCAAGCTGGTGAGCATATCTTTTGTTAGAAAACGATGCAGTGCTCACAATGAACTAAATTGATTTTTTTAGGACAAAGCGGCTGTCCCTTATTTAGTGAAGACAAAAAACTTCTCGGCGTATGCATATCAAACTCAAAAGATTCTGTCTACAATTTGGTTTACCCGAATATAAGCATGGCTGTGCCAATTTACGACATTATTCCAATACTGAACGAATTTAGTTTATCTGGCGGTGAGTAGTAAATCTGTTGTTTGATTATAAAATTGGAATCCACTTCTTCAACTTTTCTCCAGATAAAAATGTGTTAAGCCAACTGGAAGCAGATGATAGTGTGATGGACATTTGGCAACTTAAACCACCCCAGATTATCAGTAAACTTTGAGAATTGTAGAACAAATACAAGTCAATGATTTGGTATTATTGTGGGGTAATAGTTAACGCTAAAGGCTTTTTGTATTAAACTTTGTTATTGATTTGAACGAGGGTTTTGAATTTTAATGATCTGCAACATAGTCTTACGCATCAGAAACAGAACTCTCTGACTTGGAGAAGATCGTACGTCAAGAGATACTGATGAAATTGTACGGTTTATTGGCATAAAATTTGCGTAGAAAGTGAACTGTTTGAACTAATCAAATTTTCTAGGAACTTTTCTTATCCTCAGAACCAGCCCGTTTACCACAGGCACAACCGCATTTTACAATAATGTGTGAATCCAACCGATTCGGATCGTGCAATTCTTCGAATGCCTCGTCTGCATTGGATAAGTCGTAATGTTTATGAAAGTAATTTTCGAAAAGTATTTTCCTGGTACTCAGGCATCGTAGCGCAGCAATGTCAGACCTATATCAAACCAAGCAGAAATGTTTATGAGAACATTGGATATACCCCAGGCAAATTATAAGAACCTACTTATCGTTTCCACAGGTAGAAACAATCACATCGATGTCACGAGTAACAAGATTCGAAATAGGAACGGGAATATGAACATCAATTCCGCTATTTGTCATAACTACCACTTTTCCTCCGGTTTGTGTAGCCTTAGGAAATTAAGCTGGAACGATTAAGACGAAAAAAAGGCAAATGGAAAACTCACATTAATAGCGATTTCATTGGCCAATTGTGATCCAGTGCAGTCGAACGTTATACGAGGATAAACGTTGATTTGTTCCCAAAGTTTGATGGCAGTATTTTTGCTCGGTGATATTGGATCGATTTGGAACACACTTTCAATGCCAAATTTTTCGGCTTCGTCCAAAATCGGCTTTCGAATATCTCAAGTAAAATATTTTTTTTAGTTAACGCCACTGACTGGTTGGGCTTCCATCTACTATTTTACCTGCTAAACACACAGTGGTCGCTCCCAACAATTGAGCAGCTAAGCTTGTCGCCATTCCAAGTGCTCCACCACCAATCACCAAAACAGCATCGCCAGCTGATACAGACGCTTTCTGACATGCCCTAATTGCTGTAGACAGCGTCCAGGTCATTGCTCCATTTAACATGCTAACATTGTCTGGGATTTTCGTAACGAATTCGGACGAATGAACATGGAAACGGCTTAAGACGCCAACCATTGGAGACAATTCCGATGCAGTAACGTATTCGCATAAGTTCCGGTGATCAGTCAGACATAATGAACATTTTCCACAACTAATTGGCTTGATAAACACTTTATCTCCCGGCTTGACGTCGGAAACGTTTTGTCCCGTTTCAATGATTATGCCACTTCCAGTTCTGCCGACTGTTGTCGTAGCGTAGGAATGTGGATTGTATTTCCCGGTCAAGTAATGTCTTGCATCGGCATCACTTAGGCTGACATATTCCATTCGAATTATCACGTCTGCATAAAGATAACGAAAAAATCTGATTCAAGAATAAATTGAGGGTTACGTTAATAGCAGCTGGTGGAATATCTTTAGTCTAACTTCACTTACTCGACATCCCAACAAAAGGTAAGAAAACTATAGCATTTTCAACAATCATCTGTTACGACAGCTAAAAACAAAAATTTACAATGACCTCCAGGTGATGTGGTCTTTTATAGTAAAGTGTATGTCGAAACAAATGAAGTAACAGACTTTACATCGAACTTTAGGAGACAGTTTAAACAGAAGAAGCAAAGGATTTACTGATTTATATTGGCGTTCAAAGCTTGAATACTCGACTTTTAAACACGCTTTAATTGTGTCAAGGCACATGCGCCACTTATTGGCTTACCTTTTTCATCTCGCAACTGCGGATACGTAGAAGTAACCAATTTCAATTTTCTAGGACCATCTACTAGAACGGTTAGGTTCTCATCTAATTTCGACACGATTTTCCCCGATAGTTGTAATGTTTCAGTATCACCACTCCTCGAGTCCATCGGTTGTGTTTTTTCCTGAGGAAGATGACGAAAAATTAGGTTTTTGTGCACTTGGAGATTGTATTCTTTCTCACTATTTGTGATGAGGGCAATGAAATTCCTTTAGTGCTGCCTATCGTCACATTATTCACATTCACAGACTCCGCAACGAATCCGGTTGAATTTGCAATCGTTCTAGGCATTTTCAATTGAATGCCTGACATGTGTCGATTTTTAGCACTTTTAGCACGCCAGTCATGCCTTTGTAGTAAATTGATTGACTGGTACGGAATTCTCACGTACATCGGAGCTTGATTTTCGATTACTGGATCGGAATGATGATTTTTGGGATATAATGGCTGGTATCTGAATGGTACGGGTTTCAATTGATCGAAATGACAAGCATTTTTTACAACATTCCCACACGGATTTACGTTCGGTTGAATTTGAGTACGAAATGCTTGTAATGAATGAGATTGGATGGTGCTATCTTGCGGTCTTGTTACGTCATGTGGTGCAGGAAAAGGACCAATGTTATATGTTTTTCTATCAATTTGATTTTCTTGTCGGAGCCTAACTACACGTGTTTGACGAGGATCAATTCGAGATGTTAGTCGAGGATGAATTTGATATTCCGGCAATGTCACTTGTTTTGGCAAAGTCCTTGTCTGATTTTGTTGCATCATTCTTACGTATTTTGATTTTGGTTTGTACGAACTGCCGATCGGCGTTGGTTGCATAGTACCAGCTGAACTTCGAATTAAACTATCTTTTTGCTTCATACGTAGTGCGTTGGGATCGATTGGATTTGACTGATTAGTGTCATTGGCCATGGACAACCGATTATTTGTGGGCCATGCCATTCGATTTCTTCGATTTGTCCCTCTGATCGTTCTAATATTTGTTGATGGAAAGACTGTTCCGGAGTAGCTCGTGGAACCAACTTCTATCTTTCTTGCAGATAAATCTTGTAATTTTGCTGTAGATTGAGTGGCTGTCGGTGGCTTTTCCGAATTATTCGTCAGGCCAATGGATGTTTTTGATTGACTTTTGACGTCCTTAAAATTGTGTTTTGCGCGTGGCATATGAGCCTCTATGCAAGGACATCTTGTTTCACAGATCTCTTTTATTTCGGCATCTGTGAGCTTTTCAAGGACACTTTTCGGAACTTTATGGTCAGACAGCGGTTTCAAAGCGTTAATCTCCGATGTGAACGTTGACGAGTTGAGGGCGCATATATGTCGGCAGAAGTCAGATTTACATTTCGTTTCATTTCGGTCGATTTTACCTTTTTTCGCTGGTTTTTCTCCAGTCAGACGATCAACATTGGTTTCTTCAAGAAGACGAGAGACAGAAGTCATAAATTTGCTAAGATAAAGTTGAAAAATCTTACGAAACGTAGACAAATTGTTTGAGGATTGCCTACACATGTTCAATGTGAGAGATTTTTGTGGCATATTTTGAACTTTGTCATCGATTTCCTTTCGATTTTTCGATGTAAATTTAAGCGAGGAATAGTTACTTCGAAAATTTGGTGCCATTAAATCCAGCCTAGCTGAAGGCTTGTGTCCCTTGCTTTCGTTTTCTTTGCTTTTTCCAACTGCAAAACGCCTGACAAATGTGGGAAGCAGCAATGGGACTTTCGTATTACGCAATTCATTACATTTTAAGAGCACAATTTGTCTTGAATGACACGAATGCGAATATCTACAGAGAACCTGCAAAGATCTTTTTATAAACAATGGTTCTTGCTGAATAGCTGATGTTTTTGTCATACTTTAATAATTCTGTTTAGCGAACGTCTGCAATACATTATGAAATTGACTTGAAAATTTGAAAACTCGATAAGAAAAACGTTACGCTCAATTTACTAAAGAAAAACGACTAAAGTTTGAAACGACAAATTTGTTTGAGTTTACTAAGATTGTTTTAACGAATGTACAATTTTCGAGGAGAAAACTAACAATGGGATTAGTGGTACAGCTCAGTCACACAAATTAATTCTAAAAAATTCACCTTCTATATTTTCCTACGAGTCATACTCGAGAGTTGACATGATGGCGCTGAAGGCAACCAGAAGAAGACCAGCATGACCGCAATACACGGAAACAATAGTAGACTACTGTACCAGAGAAGTGATTTGATATCTCGTATCTAGATGAGTAAAAGGATTCGAAGGTTTCAGCCCGAGGTACTTTTACTCATCGTAATGCGAATAACGAAATATCAAATTAATTCCCGAGTGCAGAGCTATTTTACTTTATGATCTTCGTGGTAAAGGGTTTTCCTGGTAAGGGAAAGGCCACATTACATCCCCAGTAAAGTAAAAGTAAATAGATAGATAGATTGAATGGGTGGAAATATTGAAGGACCCAAGAATTTCCTGCATCTAGGCCGCCAATAGTAAATAGATAATTAAACCCGCTAAAAATTATGTTGAAGCCACAGGTGTAATACCAACGTAGTTCAAGCTTGAGTGGTACTCTAAACAGAAACAGAGTACTGAAACTGGACATCGTATCAAACAAATTTTTGACGTAATACGTGCAATATGTTACGAATGTTTTGCAGCTACATACATAAAAAGAAAATTCATACAATACTCCGGGTATGTGTAAAATTCTTCGGAAAGGTGTAATATACTTCATTAATGTATATGATACATGGACAATGTCTTCTATACGTGGAACACGTTGAAAACGTAGTTACGTATTTCGATTGTCCGATTTGAATATTCATGTGTTACGTATTGTGGTGATACACGTGGAATATGAATAACTTACGAGTGGGACGGAAGCTAAACGCACATCAAGTATGTTAAACGTATATAGTGGATGCCGGTCTCAGACATTGAATTCGGATCATATTTATATTTCTTAACTCGAAGAAGATAAACGACAAAAAAAATATTTTAGTAAATTAGAAAAATTCTCGTCAAAATACTTTCATTTTTTATAAAGTAATTTCATTTTGATAATAAGTGTCCATAACTGTCTTGCCATCAAGTCGAAGCTAATTACGCGTGCTTTATGAACTTAAATTCAATTATATTAAAAAACGACATATCACCATTATTGTGCGCTTATACGCCACACACGTTTATGGCTTTCAAAGTACGCTTCAACAATACGAAATGTCCACCAACACTACTGTACTGCTACATTAGAAAGATCGTTGGCTCATGATTGAGAGGTCCCCGGTTCAATTCCCAAAGAAGTCAATTTTTAATTTAAAGTATTTGTTACCAATGACTACTAAAATGTATAATAACGACTTATAAACTGGTTAATATGGTGTAAATCGTAGGTAATATTATATTACTTCCGAGGTTCCAAGTTGTGTATTTGATAAGTGGGGTGTTACAGCCCGACCCGAAGGGGAGGGCTGTATTCCCCACTTGTCAAATAACAACTTGGAACCTCGTAAGTACAATGCTTTACGTGATTTGGCAATGTAAATGAAAATGAAACATGCCGTAACACGTAAATTCAATAAAATTCATATTTTTTAATCTCTGTCAAAGCGAAATACGTCTTTATTATATTCGAGTCCGCTGTATAACTACCTTACCACACTTTTTAACAGGTGGCACGAATGATATACGCATAGCACGTAAGAAATTTCGCTCAGTGTAGTAATAAAAGACAGTCACGTTCCTTTGAACTAAAAAGCACAAACACTTGGACTTCAGATACAATTGCGTTTTTTAAACTCAAATCTTGACTTAAAAATACAATTTTACGGACTCAATGTTCGTCCTAGTCAAATCAGATCAATCAAATTTGTCTACACAACGAAAAGAAACCTTTTATTGAAAAACAATTTTATTTCAGAAATTTTTATAAATTTAATTTTGAACTAAACCTGAACAGGTTAGCCAATACCATTTCAAGAATCCTTAAATTTTAGAATTGTCTTTATCGTAACTGGCATTGAATTTATTACTTCTCGATAAACGCTTTTCGGGACTATTCATGATCGGTTTGACGGACGCATTCTTTGAAGTTTCCGCGCATATCGTTGCACAAATTTCGGAAGGATTCAAGGTTATGCTAATTTTATCTGAGCTCTTAGACGTGTCGGATATGTTTTCTACATCGTTTTCTGTTTGGGTAGTTTGCGGTAGCTCGAACTTGCATATCGGTGATTTGCAAACCGAACAGTAGTGTGGACCCTTTGTTACGTCGTTTGAAAGTTCCATTTCTTCATCCGTATTTCTACTGGTGTCGCTGTACTTATTACGTTTTTTCGACAAAGAAGTTTTGGTTTTACTGCTTCCTTCAGACGATTTCGCGTTAACATCACTTCGAAGCCTTTCGAATTTTTCGGTAAGTTTACATTTCGGCGCATCGCAATATTTACAGTACTCAAAACCTTTCTCTATCTTGTTGGGATTTTCCGATCGAACATCCACGTCGTTCTTAACTGGAGTTACAGCTAATTTTTCTTCAAGTTTACACTTTGGCGCTTTACATAATTCGCAATATTCGGTTGATTCTTCAATACTTCTAACATTGTCAGTTTGCTTTGCCGTGAGCTTACATTTTGGGGCATTGCAATACTGACAATACTCACCATCAGTAACTGCTTCTGTTTTTCCAGTTGGCGAACCACTTTCTGGACTATTGCAAATAGCTCGACAAAATGCTTCTCTATCAATCGATATTGTGACTATTTTCCTGTCGTCATTTTTCGATAATTCATTATTAGCATCGTCCTTTTCGGATGACTTAGCTAAAAGTTTACATTGCGGCGCATTGCAGTAGGAACAGAATTTACTATTGGTTTGGTTTGGAGTAGATCCGAGTTGTTGGTCCCCTAGTTGCAAAGATAGTTTCCTCGTCCGTGGGTCAAATTTTAAAGACAACTCTGGACGTCGTTTCGTAAGTAGCATATCTGGTAATTGTACCGCTGTCATGTTCGAGGCGCCTGCGAAAAAATTACTTTAGTTTAAAGTATTGGAAACCAACTTATTCTTCTAGAAAGACGATTGGACGAATGGACTAAACTCAACGACGAATTGTAGACTTAAAGAAGATCTATGTGATCAAAATCTCTCGTAAAAGTTTTAAATGAATTAAATCGAATAATTTAGAGAAACGACTTACTTCGAACGAAAGCATTACTAGAAGCGATTGAGTCCCCAAAGCTCATAACTGATTTGAATTGATTATATAACGGTCTTGTAAGTTTTGCCTTGAAACAAAACAAAAAACATTTTTATTTATATTTATGAATACATCAAACATTTCGTATCTAACCAAATGTGTGCGCAGGAACATATTTCAGAATTTGAAAATTTCAAAGTTTTAAATTTAGAGAAAATGAGAATTTATTGTTAGCAAATTTACAGTAGAATTTTCAGGAGAGTACTAAAGTAACGTTCAAAATTTAGTAAGCATGGGGCTCTGATTTAATTTTTTTATGGAATATTTGTAGAGTAGGTAAATGGTTCGGACTTTCGTTGGAAATTTTACATCTTCAGTTTTCCAAAAATTAATCCTACTTCTACAATGAACATTCGGTCCGAGGTGTGCTGTGATAGGACAAACACCCATTAAGTGACCTAGAATTGAGATAGTGTGAGTAAAATCGAGTGATAAAAGATTTTCAAAAAGACAATACTTTGAAGGTTTTCAAGGATTTTCCTATTTTCTAAGGAATTCAAAGTATCTTTTACTGATTTTGGATGAATTTAAAAGGAATGGTTTTTGAATATGATGATTTTCTAAGGATTCTATGGATTATCTATATTCGCCCCTCGAATAAAATCACAAAAAATCTGTGAGTGTCGAGGAAATCGATAAGAAATTGTTAAATACCTGGGTAGACAGCATCGCGGACTCCTCTAAATATATCTAGCTATTTGTCTATGAAAAACACTGAAAGAAAATAATTAAACCCATCCTTTTCTTGCAGTAACGCGATGTGTGTTACCCTCACACAATTTTTACAACTTCTGCGCCGTACCTTTCCTTTGGGCACACATTAGAAGAATATCCATTCTATCGATTAAATAAAATGCTCATTTCATAGAAGAAAAAAACGTTACAATTTCGAACGTTTCATTTATTTTTCATTTCTTTTATTATTTTTGAGTTGTTAATACACGCCGATTACATCTGCAAAGGTTTAAACATTTTCGACACGAACATTTTGTGAAATTAATTAGCGATCGCTTGAGTTTTTTATCAAAGAGCAAAGCAATAGAAAACGCTAAATCCGCTGATTCGCTTTCGACGACAGGTTTATCTATTGGATCTGGATCTGTTTTCTTTAGGACGACTTGTGTTATTTCAACTGATTGCTCGAATTTCATGTCATTTCTGTTGCACTTTTTGGATTTTGAATCTTCGAATAACATGTCACATTTATGGTCTAGCACGTTATTCAAGATGCCGACAGAAGGCAATTTGACAGAATTATCCAGAAAATCTTTCCAGTGGTCTCTACGAGGTGTCCGTCTAAAAATTTCCTTTCTGGTATGATTACTCGAGTTGCCTATGATGACATAAAATGACAATGTTTGAACAAAAACGTTGTTAACGACATTCTTTGTGTAGAATGCTCCTCATCCTGTGAACAGCATATACTCACCTCTTCTTACTGACATTAAAAGAAATCGATTCAATTTCGAGTAGGTTTCATATTTACACATACGTCCAATAGGCCAGGCTTCTATAAGCCGACCTATTAGTCTATTTGAAGGATTTATGATCGTTTGGATTTTAAGTTAATTATTGAAAGTTCTAAATAAACACAAACATGGAATGAAAGTTCACATGCCAATGCTACTGAGAGACCACTAACTACTGAAAACTACAACAATTTTTAAATCAAACGTAAAAACCAGTAACATTAACTTTTGGTCGATGTATGTACTCAAAGTTGAGACCAATCGAATTTTATTCACCAAGAAACTAATTACAATACAAACCACGTGACTGTGTCCGTTGGTGCTTCTGAAAATATAATTGATTGATTTTAGAGTTAAAGATGCCCAGTGTCACGCTCTGTGTTACTGAGCAAAACTACAAGAAGTTATTGAGCCCAATTCTTTTGTAAAATCTACTACTGCGTTTGTTTTAACATATATTCTAAGAAGAACGATCGATTTTTTTATCTTCTACGTCGATTATCGACGGTCGATAGCAGATGACAAGCAGTTTCTCAGAATGTTTATTTCTTTCATTCTTTCATATACATTGAAGAACGATACCGGAAAATTTAAATTTTTCATTCACAGTCCGCGGAAATACGCCACCTATTTTCCGATAGTACAACGCTATGCAATATCTGGTAACACTTTCAAGCATATTTATGCACAAACCAAATAAATACAGATGCACATAGAGCATGTTTTGTGTGTATGGGTGTTAGTTACTCGTGTGTCATTTGAGCAGATAAATATTTGCTAGTATAAGCGTTTTCCACACTTATTGTAATTCCTAATTGAATAAAAAGTATTAAAATGTTATGGAAAGTAAACATTGCGTATGGATCGTATTGTGTGAATAATATAAATATTTGATGGAAAAACAGGGTAAGTAGCCACCAGTGAAAACCGATTCCAGTTCCCGGGGGGTGTAGTGCTATGTGATTGTCGAGTATTATATTGTGCTCCAGTGAATCGATTAAAATCGCGAATCATTTAGTATAAATTTTTAACAAGGCGAGGCCATTGAAAGTTGATTTGATGTAAAGTCCGGAAACATTTTGCCGATCACTGAAAGGTTGTGAGTTGTTACAGAACCGATTCTCTCGAAACTATTGTTTACAATAGACTTGTTCCAGTGATAGGTGTAGATATTTCATTTCGTCATTTTGTGAAATCATCATTTACTCTAATTTGTCAGAATGAACTATTACAAGTTCTTGACCTACAATAAATTTTCCCATCATCTCTAACGAATATCGCGTGCGATTATTTTAATGATCAATATTGGCGGTAAAATGAAAATAAATATAATCTAATGATGTTGACATCCAATTAACAATTTGTTCGAACAACGAACGGAAAAATATTATTCCAAATATAAAATTTTATCGTTTTATTTTCGGACAGTAAAATTTATTTATTCAACATTTTGATGGTGCAGCATTATTCAATGAAAGAATTTTTCGTCCACTTGCCTACATATATAGTTCAGTATGTATTGTATATAACTCATATACACATCGCGAAGAAAAGTGTACAAAAAGTTGTCGTGGATGACGTACATCACGTACACCAAAAATACACACAGCATATAGAATACCGACCCACTCGAAAAATAACTCTGAGTGAAAGATTTTTGTTTGATCAAAGAAAATGTTGATGTTTACAATACACATGTTGTGCGAGGATTCTTCTTTATTTTTGTTGTTCGGCCAACAAATTTTTGCATCGATTGATTTTCTTTTTTCGCAAAATATCAAATTAATTATATTGCCTCATTTATTCAGTTCGGAGTTAACGTCTGAATCGATAGCTAAAACAAAGTACTAAAGTTTAGTTTACTTTACTTTCACCTAATCATAATTTTTTGTTGCTGTGATGTTTTCATGTGCAATTTTAAGACTTAAATCGTCTACCACTATAGAGAAACCTTCACATTTTTGAACCTCAACCTGGAATGTTTACTTTAAGTGACAAGCCAGATCTCTTTTCCTTTCATTTCAAATTTCACCTCAGATTCACGGTGGCCCTCAATAGAAAAAACATTTTTTCGAAGGATCAGCTAAGATACACTGACAGAAAAGAGTTGAAATTCTTACCTGTAGCTGGTAACTTTGTATCCAGGTAATCTAGAATAGCCGCCTCATACAAAAAATACAGCTGCAGCAGCTATTCTAGATTACCTGGAGACAAAGTTACCTGCTACAGATAAGAATTTCAACTCTTTTTTGTCAGTGTATAGTGGAACGATTTTTCTGACTGAGTGGGTCACATCACTCGATAATTCCTAACAATACTCTTTTTTGGGTATCCTTTCAAAAAAAAAATTCTTGATGCCATGAAAATCCATACAAAATTCGGAAAAATCGAAAATCAAAAAATGTTGTATGAGAAGGGATCAGATTGCTGTGTGTTTTTTTTTGTATCCTCTGGGGTCCATTTACTACGAGTAATGCTCATTTTTTTGGGAACCCTTTCATAAAACTTTTTCTCACTTGAGGGCCTTCGTGGTGAAGTGGTGAATTACATCACTAGGGAAAACAAGAGAATTGGTTTTAGAGTTCACAGTTTATTGGGGATTTTGACTTCGGCTACGCCTCGGATTAACGGCAGTAATAGTCATCAAATCTGTTACTTCTTTTTCTTTAAAATAATCTCTTATTGTTTGAAGCAAATACTTTTACCTCAATCGTTACATCATACATTTTACTATGTAAGACCACACTAACCGGAGGACGTCTCTTGTGTTTATCGTTACTGTCGATAACAGATGGATTATGTTGTTGTATATTGTCGGGACTACTACAATCATACCAAGCTAATTAAAGGTTCTTTGTTACATTTGCCTCCCATCCTTTAAATAAATGGATCAAAGTGAGGACAGGTTTCAGAACCTCTCGGCAAAATAAACCCCGCACATCGACTTGATCTGCTGTAGATATTGCCAGTTTATGTCTGAGTCTTAGTTTGAACAAACTCTCGACAATAAACGAAACACTGCGAACGAATTTAAAAATAGATTCCCGGCTGAAAACATGACTGTTCTCGTTCTTTATTCAACCTCTCATTTATACTTATGCAATGATTAGATGCTCTCGGAATGTGTGTATGGTGTAAATTAAGAATTTGCACTATTGAAGTGCCCACTTCAATAGTGCAAACATTCATGCATTTTTCGAACAATAACGTCCTACGCACTATTGCAAATCAATTTGCACATATTTCCATTCTGACATAATATTTCCAGAGTGCTAATACCGACAAAAAATTGTATAGCTGTGTTATGTTGATGAGCGGCGTTCTATTTTGTTTTTATTTTTAAAAAGCTTTCTCATTCTTTTACGCAGTTAGTATAAATACAATCGGGTTGTGTGTGATTCGTATTTCATTTTTTTTACACAGTCAAATACAATTATACAAAAAGATGAATTTGGACGGCTTTAGTGTGTATTCTAAAGAGTATATATATAACAAAAGAGACTAATTTTAAACTTAACGCACATAGTATTATTATTATCTCGATTGAGCGAGAGGTGTGTCGGTCGTCTGTTTCTGTTATCTATACATTTGAATATACATTGCGAATAATGAATTAAATAGGATTTTTTTAGAATAATTTATTATGGTCCGGAATCAGATATCGGCTAAGGTCAAATGATAGCAAATGTTTTTCAGACGAACTCTACACAATCACATTTTTTGCGAGTTTTTCGTCGTATTTCCTTTTTTTGTTCCACACTGTGTATATTGTTAATGATTAATTTTATTCGAATTATATGATTTTCTCGTATATACATACTGTTTTCCGTTCAAGGTTAAATTAAGTGTGTAAGTAATAATGTTTATTTAATCCGGGTTGTGTTATTTATAAATTTATATATGAAAACAAATTTCAGACTCTTCTTCAATTTGAACAGCATGTTCAATCAATCCAGATCAAGAAGTTTAGTTTTAAATTAACTTGAGTTTATTACCGAGCAAATAAACGATTTGCTATTGTTGATTAAATTTTGTTGATATAGCGGCTTAATATTTTTTGTAAAATACTTATGTAATGTATAGTGCAATAGGGCAGCAAAGAAATTAGGCATAGTTCATTGCGGAATTTGTTTGCAAACAATAACCGGCAAGAGGGATTCTTTTGAAAAACAGCCGGCCGAAATCGGACGCATTTTCCAGTTTCCATTTTTGCGACCATGTACGTTTCATGTACCTCAAGAAATTTCTTTAAGAAAAGTGTAAGTTTTCAGTCTTTTTTGGTTGAAAACGTCAACTGCACATATCTCAGAGTGGATGAATTTTAAACCTAATAAGACCCTATTTGCCCCGGAAGTACCTAAAATTACCTTTCTAATGACACTCCACACGACCCTGTACGGCTCGTGTAACTGGAAAAATTTCTGTAAGTGGTTCTGGTTTCTATGGTCGAATACTTTTCTGGGGGCACAAATAAAAAATTCCACTGGAAAATGCGTCCGATTTCGGTCGACTGTTTTTTTTTAAAGAATCAAATCTCTCCAAAGAATTGGTTTTGTGAAAGCTCCGACTCTAACCGCCTCTTTACATGCATCAATATTTAGGAAATAGCTGAGAATACCAATCAATGCCAGGGTTTTCAAAGGCAACGACTATAATTTCATTATTCAAAATTACAACTTCCAAACAAAAAATTTAAGGAATTTTATTCGAAAAGCCCAGCGGAAATCAAAATTACCTTAATGTAACCGGGTAATGAATCATTTCCGTGGGGTGCTATGATAGAAAGCATTAATTTATAAAATCAGCCTTGAAATCATGAGGGAAAAAATTACGCAACTACGAATTTCCATTCTCTCCTTAATTGTATGTTGTTTGATAGATGCGTGTAATTTTCTCACGACGTTAATACCGTGTGTCCTAATTGCGTCGTATTTCTTTTCATTGTTATACGGTATTTCCTTATATTGCTTAGATTAATCATTATATTAATCCATGATGATGGAAATGGATTCTAACACTTTTCTTATTACAACAGGTAGTTTTTTGTAACTTCTCCGATGTTAGTTGGTCAGACACTGCACTGTCTAGTACGCATCTACGAGAGAAGAAATCAATTTGAAATGTACTTGTCTGTAAGCATCAACATCTTTTAACATTAAAGAATTATTTGTGTTCGTTTAACATTAAGCATTGACATTAAGCATCTTCTCTTCTATTGCTGAATCCGTGTTTATTTCTGTATATAGATTCTACAGTCTAGGACTATATTACAACAACAAATTCAATAACATTTCATAAACATATCTCACCAAAATCGATTTATATTCGGCTGATTTTCTCATATCTATGAGGAAATTATTATTGACTATTCATCAGCTTTCCATTTTCATCGTATTGAATATTAAAGCCAGTAAGCCAATTCAATGTTCGATATCGATCGATATGGGTGTGTCGCCTTCTCTCTTTTTTTTCCATCTCGTCATAACAATATTATCACATTAGTTGGGAAATAAAGCAAAGGATATTGTGCCTTTTCATTGAATAAACTTTTCCAATTCGTACATTTTCGACGAACTGCAAGCGAACATATAAGAACCCATAAAATCTGCTGTATCAAATTGGGATGTTGCGAAAATGTTATGTTGTGTAAATATTATTATGCTACACAGTGCGCAGACATCGAATCGCTATGCGCTCTCTTCGTACATGAATGAACGTTGAAAGTTCGCACCGACATTTACTGAAAGGAAAATTCATGTATTCCACTTTTTCCTCTCTCCCATAGCAGTAAAATAAATAATTTTTTTTTAATGTGAAAGAGGGTTGATTCAATATATATTCTGTAGGTCAGTGGTAAAGTATGAGGGGGAGTGTGTGTAGAACGCACGTATTCATTTTTGAAAATGATATTGATTGCATGGTATCGATCTGCAAGAAATGAGTGCAGTCAACTGTAATCAACAACAAAGCTCTTTAAAAATTAGCTCAAGGTCAGGAACGTCAGGAATTACTGCCCAGGTTTTTGATTGCACAGAAAGTACAATGATGAAGTTTTGTTGTCATAATAAGCCGAGAAAACTGATTACTAAAATTTCTAAAATATACTTTAAATCCGCATAAAGACCAAAGAATAACATTAGCGGCAACAAACAATATTAGCATTAACTAATTCATGTGATGTCATCTACAAAAAATAGTTTTCTATATTTGCCATACAAAACAAAAACTGATTATGCATGTACCGAAAAGCTCAAATATGCCAGAAATTATTCAACTCAATCTGTTTCACTTGGCTATTTTAAGATCACACTTTCTTCTTCCATTTCGAAAGTGTTAAATAAATTTTGAAGAGAACCAGAGCGCACTATGTACAACCACAAATTATTGTTCGAATATGAATTCTCGTGATGTTTATTTTCTGTTCTAAAATTATCGTTAGTAAAATTAGTCATTTACTTCGACGGCCCGATCGAATGACGTCAAAATATGATGGTAAATTTCTTCCAAAATAAAATCCATTTAACATTTCGTGCATTTCATTCGCTAAATGGAAATTATTTATTCTAAAATAGAGTTTCCTATTAAGAACGTGATTTAGTGAATCAAAATAAACTTCGTTATTATACCGAAGTTTTTTTTTTCTTTTACGGAATGTATCGGGGTCGGCGCTTCCTTCAAGTCAACCGCGAATTTTCGGTATCACGTGATTGTCAGCAATAATGCAAGAAGTTTCCGAAAGTTTTATGTTAATTTGAAAATTGAATCATAACCTTGAACTTTACAAGACTTCAAACGAGGGTGCTTTGTCTTGGACTAGTTCTTAAAACAGTGATTTATTTATCCCCAGTAAGATTTCTTTACTGATAACATATAACAATCACCTGCAGACAATACCAAAAACTGCTAAGCTTTGTGTCTCCATTCCCAATACGGCCCACAAGATTTATTAGTTAAAAAAAGAAAAAAAAGCAATAAAAGTAAAGCGCTCTGACGTTGTTCATAACGATGTTCATAAAAACGAACCAAGTTTCATGTTCTTCAACTATTCAAATAACCATAAACAATAAATGTGATCATAAAAAAAGCCTATTCTCCTTCACATTTTCTTTTTGCATATTTTGCATTTAGGAAGCAATATTGACTTTGAATTTAATATGCAATTTGATGACTCCGTTTAGACGACCAAAATTCTAATATTGTACCCTTATATCTTCAGCTAGGTTAGTTCGTTTGGATAAAGATATATGTATCAAATACGTGTATGCATACACATCACACTTCTGTTTCCAAAAGTGAATTTAATATTTTCATTGAAAACATTCTCGTACTACTGAATCTTTAAATATGTACACATCGGTACGACGCATGTCTGTCCCGTATTGATTATACAACGTTCCTCTAACATCGAGGAAACTTTTTTTTTTCTTCTGTTTTATTCCATTCCATTTTCCATATAGTGAAAATATAATTTTTATTCTTCCAGTAACCGAAAACAGTAACGAAACGTACTTGAAAGAATTTATACGTAGGAAAAGATAAACCGAGTCGAAACCCGACCAGCAAGAATCTATTTATTCTTTAGGTGGGTTCATTAGTGAGTTAAAAGGAAATATATACTGATTAAGCAATGAATTGAATGCATGAGTATAGTAAGTGAAAATAAGAAAATTTGTGGAAAAACGTCAAGATATTTCTGAGTGAAAGTTGTGTTGTTTTATGTTGGAACATTTTTCTATTTCACTTTTATACGGATATTGGCGTATTATGTAAGTTCTTTATTTAGTTTTACTCGAATGTAAATGTATAAAATAGAATCCGGGTAATTTCATTGGCTCAGCGATTTTTATTACTTTTTA
The DNA here is from genome assembly GCF_014529535.1 of Bradysia coprophila. Classification (NCBI taxonomy): domain Eukaryota; kingdom Metazoa; phylum Arthropoda; class Insecta; order Diptera; family Sciaridae; genus Bradysia; species Bradysia coprophila. The sequence continues at coordinate 621,499 of NW_023503616.1, forward strand.
TTTCGACTGCCTCCGTGCGCTTATGTGGCCATTTATGACCATTATCATTCATTATCACACATGCAAGTTACTCTACCAAATCATAGGAAAAGTTGGAAAAGCTTAATTGCACGGCTCCATAAAAAATCAATAAAATTGTAAAGCCAGAAAGAATGTTGTCACTGATTCGGTTAACTTAAAAATAAAAAATAAAAAACAATTCCCAACTGAGATAGATTGCGTGTTTCCAATGATATTCATTCCTTTCTCACGACTTTAACGGCATGATAATGACAAAAATTAAAATAATTTTGGGTACAAATTACGGTTGATAAATTATTGATAAAAATGCCTCTTAATACTAATTAGATTGCTGCCCAAACAAAATGGGTTGATGTTTCGACATTTCGAACAGTATGAATATTTAATATCGATACGAGAATATGATTTAAAATTTAATGGTTTTTTTCTTCTGTTTTGTGAAGTATGAACCGTTGTACTGACGAAAAGGTGAGCTAAAGGTCAGATCAATTTATAGGTGTATGCAACTCTGTATGGTTGCAGGGGAGCACACCATAGATTTGTGACATAATAAAGTGTTTTTCCTTGACCTTTTCTGATGCAATAGTTTTATGTGACGTTTCTGTTAAGTTATAGTGAGGGTGGAGTGCATCTTAAATAAAAATGTCGAACAACTTTTCTGGTATTCATGCAACCATTTTTTCAGCAGATCTTTTCTAAATTAACCATTTGCAATGTTTCTTCAACCATCTTTTTTGTCAGACATAAAGCATTAAAACCAATTGACTCCCGAGGACTCGTTCCTGAAAAAAAAATTAAGGAAAATGGTGCAATAGAAAATTGAAATGCGATACAATTTCTTTTATGTCGTTTCATATTGCGGATTATTTTGAATGAATTATGTTCTGGATTTTTGTTGGATAATCTCCCGTGACTATGGGGAAATGCTGTTTGGAAACTAAAGCTTAAATATAATTAATTTTTTTATAATTCTAGTATATTTTGTCATAAAATTACTAACGTCAGCGCTCCACTCTTTTTTTGTGGGCCAACTTCACAGCTGTGCCATTTCATAGTTATTTTACCAGAGTGAATTTTATCACACGAAAATAGGGCACAAAGAAATAAACTGTGGAGCCTCTACAACAGGCCAACCGAGTTTTCCTTTTAGGTACGGAATGCTGAAACGTGAAAAAAATCTATTTCTTCTTTGTAGTTCCAACAATGTTTTATCAAACTTTTAAAACTGCTAAAAAAAACTTGGATGGTAATTACCGTAACTTTCAACAATTATAACCCAACTCCAACTTGTTCCAAATTCGATATCCACGATACTATACATACAAATACATATGGAAGTGTGTGTAATACACACTGTGTTTACTTAAGAATGTGGGTATCGCATGTGGAACCAGTCAGATTATAAACGTTGAAAAGGTGACTTCTTATTTTTCTATTTTTCTCAGACCTGAAAATTAAGAGTAATTTCTCCATGAAAAGTGTATGGAGAGTCAATTATTAATTTTCGCAATCTCCCTATTATTCACAACATTTAGTATTTCTAAAATTACTTATAAAGTCGGAAAATGTAATCATTTGTAGGTATTTGTACAAGACAAGACAATGTGACTTTTTTTTAACGTATACGCGTATATTAACGGAACATAGGTCTCCAGATAGATAAGCGTCAACAATTGTAAAAGACAAAAATAGACTTTCACAACTTATTACAAATAACGCCATAAAAGTGTGCTTGATAATGCCAGCGTTATTCTAATTTACCAGCACTCATATTTTTAGACACAATAAAAGAAAAATGACGGCAAAGGGGCTTGGGGAAAAAGAAAGAAAACTTTAAAATGAAATCATACATCTGCAACTGTGCAACTATAATGAATACAATATCTGAACAAATCCAATAATTTACTTTTTATCCAATTGTCGCAAATGTACTTGTTAGTTCAGTGGGATTAAACACTTGTGCCATTTTTTCGTTGGAATCGAAAACTACCATTAACATCTTGGAAATCTGAAGTCAACAATAATTACAAAAAGACGACCTCAGTTTGGTTTATAATAGACTGTTATGATCAGAGCGAGAAAACCGAACACGAGTTATTAAAACTTGCCTTGGGCTGCTTGTCAAAGTATTTGCTTCTCTTTCAACGTGGAACGTTGAGAGCGAGAGGACCGAAGACCAGTTTATTATAACTTGCCTTGGGATACTTGTCAAAATATCTCTTTCTCTTTCATCATAACACTCATCATAGCAAAACGATTGAGTAACCAAATGAAGTACAAGATTGTAACAAATTGATTTTGGGATTTTGTAATAAATATTACATGATACTCTTTAAACAAAAGAAGCAACAGATTAAATGATACTATATTTCGATGCATTAACCCAATAATATATCAATGAAAGAGAACTATTGCTTAACTCGACAAAGATATGCTGACTTACGTTTAGAATTTTTATATCAAATTCCGACTTTTCGTACAGAAAAAATAAAATTTTGAATAGAATTGATTGACTTTACGAGTGGGAACATAATCACATCAATTAATCTGTTTTTTATTTGTTACAGGATCATATTTAGTACCGCATACAACCGAGCAGCTATTGAGTCATCGGCATATTTAAAAAACACATTATATTTACATGACCCGTCATCAATCACGACCAAAATATTTGCCAACTAATTATTAAAGAAATTGTTTTTCGAAATAGCATCCACTGAGTTCATAATTTCCGCGTGACTCTTTTCAAATATTTTATAGTCGGTCGAACTGTGTTGAGGCACACGGTGTATTGTGTTGAAAACTTGAACGATTTTCGCGAGAAAAAAAAGTTTTTTAAAACGAAATAAACGTAATCGGTGGTGTGCTGGCTAACAAGTTGGCGTAGTAGACATCATTCAAATCATAATAACACTTAGTTAGTTCACATGCTGAACTACCTATCTACATGTTGAATTACCGACTTGTATCAACACATTTTCTTAAACAGCCATAGTTTGTTGACAACTTCTAAAATGTGCAGAGATCGCGATATGTTCTTTGGATAAATGAATTTTTTATTAAGTGCTTGTTAAAAACAGTAAAACTACAAAACAAAAAATTATAAAATATTAGTTAAGTATACGTCTAATGTTTAAATTGTTTATATCGTCGTTAATGTCATTTGGATGTGTAGTGTTCAACAACCACCATTCAGTCGAGTAATGTGCGCGCTCGGACACTGATTCATAGGAAAGTGAATGTTATATACGTCAATATCAGTTCTCGACGGAAAACTCGTCGGCTCAGACGATTGCCAAAAGCGGTGTGGATTTGAACTTTTGCAGTTTTTTGTGAATTGATTGTAAATTTTTCATTTTTTTATTATTACTTTGTTCGTTGTCCATTACGGACATTTTTTGAAAAAATTTCATCGGCACCAATAAGTTGGCAAACATACAAGTCATTGCGAGGAACGCTTGGAAGTCAGTGAAGGCCTTCCTGGTAAGTTACGAATTTAAACAAAAATAAATTCTGCAATTTTCTTTGTTTAAACTCTTCTGATTCGAAAGAATGTTGCGCTTAATATTGCAATTTAATCAAAAACATATTTTCACTCGAAAATCACTGTCAATATAAAATCTATTTAAAGAAAACGCTTAATTGGACGGTCATTTGACTAATTTAACTGAAGTTGCTATGGTATCATTTTATTTTTGCCATTAACTGTGATTGTGGCAGTAGAGCTAAATTGATTATATAAGCAAATAAATTCGCGGTCACGCGGTCTCATCTGTAGTTAAAATTCGAATTGAATTGGTTGAACACATCGATTAATTTAATTGTCCGGACGCGTGTTTGTTGAATGAACTTTGTCTTTTTGATTTTAATGCGTATAGTTGTTAAGAGTTTCAGCTGAGCGAAACAGACAAAGGAGAGAGATAGCTTCTTTGCGGCTCTATTTGACCAAAGAAAATTTCATTGATTTTTAAATACCGGATTCCACGAAAGAACTGCAAGAAATCTAGTACATTTCCTGCTCACCATACCAAAAATGCATTAAAAAAAAATAAAGTTTCTGGAGTTCATTCCTGTCCACCATGCACAAATTCATCCGATAATCAATTTTCTACATTTTGTTCCTGGATTCACAGGATTCGATTAATGAATTACAAGAAATGTAGTACATTTCCTGACCATCATACAAGAATTAATCAGATAATGAACTTCCATCCGAAACTCATCCGAAAATTAATTTTCTGCAGTTCGTTCCTGGATTTTCTGCAGTTCATTCCTGGATTCCCATATGTGACACACTTTTTTCTCTCAGATGAGAAGCCAATCGCTAAAATGACTGAGTTTTTTTTTACCTATTAGATAGTTGTTCCATGGATATGGATATTCGTTCACACTGATCAATTTAGGTTAATTAAAAAAGACTACATTCCAACTCTTTGTCTTTTTTAATTTGAACTAAATGAAAAACTCACACCTGCTTCGTTCTACTTCCAGGATATCGCATCGCACTCATTTTTCTCTTATTCAAGTAGAACCACATCTAATTTTCAATGAAGCATTTATCCACTAAATTGGTTTTTAATTACAGTCTCACAATCACATGATACTTTTTGTATAGCTGTCGCTTCACATAAGTGCGTGATTGTATTATAATGCATTCGTATAACTTTGGTCAAGGATAAACACTCTCTGTAATTGTAATTAATTAATTATTTAATTAATAGCTGATGATGATGAGCAACAGCAGATGCGTTTTCTCATCACATTATCAATCATAATTTTGAACAAATTTCTACCGAGCTATAAATATAATCTCAAACCAAAATTATCTATTTATCTGAAATGATATACATTTGGTGTTTGTAGCCAATCCGTTGTTTACAAAATTTTATAAAAGAAAATTTGGCTCGTGCGGTCTTGAACTGTGTAAATATGTTTTGGCATGGACAGCATAAAATTTTCAATTTTCGTATATAAAACAAGCTTCCGGAATTAAATCTTAAATGACATTCGTTTTTTTAGGGATTTCGGTTAAATTAAAAATGATGCTAACGACCAGCCTTGATATTGCGAATAGTCCGAATCGAATACGAATTACATTTTGTTTGATACGGTTTTCAATTACAGCTTTTATTACATTGGTATTTATCGATCTAAATAGTTTAAGCTGCGAACGTGTTTTTTGTCACGTATCAGTGATTGTGTAGGGTTAAATTGAAAATTTTTGAAACACAATTGAACTCAATAATATCATAAATTGGTAATTGACGTCAGACACACCAGACCTAAATATTTTTTCTTACAACAAAGCACGAACGTGTATCTTACTTTCATGCTAACTTCGTTTCTTGATTCAATATTATCAACGAAAGCATTATTGCAATAATCAATCCTCATGAAAAAAAAAAAAATTACAAATCAATGCAAAATAACGGCAGTCAATAAATTCAAACTTTTATATCATATAATGAAGATAATGAAGACTACCAGCTACGATATTTTCTCTCACAAGTTTATACAATTTTTAACAATGTTGACTTCGTAGCACAATACATTTCAACCTGAACCACCCGCTTTCTGCAATTCTACTTTTAGAGCTCAACAAAGAACGCATTTTAAGTTAACAAGAATTGTGATTGAAGCATTAATTCCTTTCTGTCTCCCCTTTCATCATGAATAGTTATTTGTTCATCGAAGGAAAAAAGACAGAAATTTCATTTCGAGGGTGGTGAGAAAATTAAATTTCCTATTTGTTTTAGAGGTCAACACAACTGACAACTGATTTCAAAACAAAGCCTCCTGAAATTTCAGCTTCCTTTAGCCTGTGTTGTGGAAAGATATTTGCATTTTGGTGTCCTAGTTCGGTTGTTGGCCTTGATCTCAATATTCAATTACAGTTTCATTGTAACAGTTTATACACTCTTAAAAATACGACTAATTAATCTCGAATGTGTTGTGGAAAAGCAGGAGTTTTGCTTGAGCGGACCAACAGGTAAAACAGCTCAAGCAAAACTCGATATAAATTTGGTTGTCTCTAACTGTAGTCCAGGTACTAGAAGAAAATCATCCTATTGTGTGATTCTCAGATTCTAATTGCATGATTTGATTATAGCATAGCCATGTTTCATTTTACACTAGGAAAAAATCGTGTATAGATTGTCTGCAGTCAATGTAAACTTAATGAAAATTTACCTAACCGACGCTCTGCGATACGCAACACGTGCCAAGGAATTTAGTTACTTACTTACTTTGCAAAAAAAAATCTTGTCATTTGAGTCTGAGTTATTTACGAAATTGATAAAATTGCAGTTATTGTTAAATATAATAATGTTCTTTAAAAAATCTCAACAAAATCAAAAAAAAAAATGGAGCGGTCGTATTTCGTTGTTGATAAAAACAAATGTTAAAGAAAATATTTCGGTTATGATAAGTCTATAAATAAAGTGAAATTCTGGCACGATAACAAATTTTTTTTAAAAGAATTTTGTTATTCTCTGTTTCAGTGTTTGTATTTAATTTTTTTTTTTTTGATAAATGGCCATTTTACTGTTCAAATATTTAGATTCAGATATCAGTAATATTACTGCAGCATTAGTACTGAGTACTCACTGAAGTCGACCGTCGATGAAACTTACACAGAAAAATAATTGAAGCAATTGTTAAAAATACAAATAAAATGCAATTCAAAACGAAGAAATAACTACGCGAATGGCATTTTAACAAGCATTTGAATAAGTACAGTCTTCCCACATCAAAATAGCGTGTGTATATTCGCTAATTAGACAATCTAAATTAGTAGCGGGTACACGTGACTACTTTAAATCGTCAACATAAAATTACTTCTGTAACCCTAGAGGCATATCATTATCAAAACAATAATAAATCTGATTTCTAATCGATACATTCGTGTGTATATTGAACTCCAACCATTATATGTGTAAATTATAGCAATAACTGTCCCATGCTTATTATAAAAAAAGAGTTCACTGCACGACATAGTTTAGTGTTAGTCAGTAACAACCACGAAACGATAATTTATTAGAGTCGACTGATGAATAGCTCCATATAGAAGCAAATAGAAAAAAGACATAACCGACACGTTCTCGATCCTGACTTTCGTGTGGGTTACAGTCGAAGAAATTTAGTTTTCGGGTTTTCCAAAGATATTAATCTTATTTAACCCACACTTTATCCCACAACAATGGAATCCACAAATTTAAATTTAGTTAACACAACGGTCACAATGACGGCGCTGCAGTCATGATTTCAAAATGTGATATAGGGTGGATAAACTAAATTTTGGTTTTGGTTACATTTTCTCTTGGTTTTAAATTATTACATCAGGCTTCTAAATTAAGAGTAAATTTATGCAATATAAACCGTTTGAGTTTGAAAAAAGATGTTTTGTATCAGTGAACGATATAGGAAAGCGTTCAGTACATCTCAACATACAAAAGAACGTAAAATATAATTGAGCATTTAGCCACCCTACGTCCGTCATCGCTTCTATTGTCTTCAAAAACATATTGTGTGCTTGTCATGATATGTATCAGACGTTTGTTTATTTATGTGTCTCATCTAAAATACTGGCCAGCAAAATTTTGATCATTAAATTCAACGGCCAAATTGATCTAAATGTTAAAATAATTGTGAATAATAGTGAAGTTAATGTGATATAAAGGAATTTGCATCAGTTCGATGTAAAGTGCGGAGCACCATTAGAAAAAAAAAACTTGTCGCTGAAGAATGATCAAAAAGTTGCTGGACGCAGTAGCTACAATTAATGCTTTGCAGGATATAGAATAAAAATTAGACTAAAGGCTTTTTTTTAAACGAAACGCAGATTCGGAACATTCTTTTTCGCCAAATTACAATTTGGCATAGGAAATAAATTCTTTGTATAAGTGAAGCTCATGATTGAGCTCAATCATGAAAACAGAATCTGGTCAGGAATAAGATAAGAATATGAATATATGACGAACTTCAAAGTTCCTGATTTATAATCCTGAGATGCCTGCTCATGCAATTATGCGATTTACGATTTCCAAAGAATTTTAATATCAACTTTTAGACAAAATAACAATTTCCAAGTCTGTTTTCTATTTGATTTATTTGATTTCCGACCTCGTTCTAGGGTAATGAAATTTTCTGTGGATTATTTGTAACTTCATGAAAATATTAAGATGGAAAACCTCAGAAACATTCACATAAAAATTATGCTTTCCTAACTAATGTTGAAATAGCCTTTTTGCACTCATTAGGAACTTAGGAAAATAACTACTGGGCAGTCGAGACGGTTTACTTGTAGTCCGAAATTATATTTTGGCTTCGTAGAACACAGATAAACACAAGAGAGAGGAATTATATGATATGCAGTACATACTGTCCCGTACAATCTTTTTCTAAATAAAAGTTATAGTCAAATCGACAATATTGTATTATTTGGCGATTTGTCATATTTTGGAGTTTCTTCACACTTTGGCGATTTTTCTTGACAATTCATCATATTTAGTTGATTTGTTAAATCATCAAGAAAAGTCTCAGAAGTGTGAAGAAACGCCATAAAGACAAATTTTCAATTCTCTATGATCCTTGGAGTTTCTTTACTCTTTGGCGATATTTCTTGGTTTTTCTTCACATTATGGCGATTTTTCTTGTTGATTTAACAAATCAACCATAATGATGAATTGCCAAGAAAAATCGATAGAGTGTGAAGAAGAGAAAAATCGCCAGAGTGTGAGGAAACGCCAAAGTTTAAAAATACGTTTTTGAAATGTCTCTACATTATCTTTCGTAAAATGATAGTGTCCTCGGGATCTTTCGTTAAAGTATGAATTCCCTAGGATCGAACAAGATGCCGTTACCTGACGTAAAATAAGAGTTTCCTTAGGATCGAACCAGGCAGCTTTTCGTAACTTTTATAAAAGGATAGATTCACTAGCTTCGAACAAATAACGCCTTTTAGATAAATTTCGTAAAAGGATAAATTTCCAAGGATTTGTTTAATCACCACGAAGAATCGCCAAAGTGTGAAGAAACGCAACAAAGACAAATTTATCAATCTTTGTTTTTGCCGGCGTTTCTTCATCCCTTGCCAATTTTTTATTTTTGGCGATTCTTCATGGGAATCATGATTAATGACGGCTACGAGCTTTAGCGAAAACGAATGAGATGTTCCGATCCGAATATGCGAGCGAACTTCCGTTTCGTTAAAAAAAACCTTTAGTTGAAATGATGATGATGAAGATTTCAAATGGACGGCTCTTGGTGTTTCTCTAATTTTGATTCTATATCCTGCAAAGCATTAGTTGAAGCTATTGCGTCCAGCAACTTTTTGATCATTCTTCAGCGACAAGTTTTTTTTTCTAATGGTGCTCCGCACTTTACATCGAACTGATGCAAATTCCTTTATGAAGAGAAAACAAAACCACATTAACTTCACTATTATTCACAATTATTTTAACATTTTGATCAATTTTGCCGTTGAATTTAATGATCAAAATTTTGCTGGCCAGCATTTTAGATGAGACACATAAATAAACAAACTTCTGATACATATCATGACAAGCACACAATATGTTTTTGAAGACAATAGAAGCGATGACGGACGTAGGGTGGCTAAATGTTCAATTATATTTTACGTTCTTTTGTATGTTGAGACGTACTGAACGCTTTCCTATATCGTTCACTGATACAAAACATCTTTTTTCAAACTCAAACGGTTTATATTGCATAAATTTACTCTTAATTTAGAAGCCTGATGTAATAATTAAAAACCAAGAGAAAATGTAACCAAAACCAAAATTTAGTTTATCCACCCTATATCACATTTTGAAATCGTGACTGCAGCGCCGTCATTGCGACCGCTGAGTTAACTAAATTTAAATTTGTGGATTCCATTGTTGTGGGATAAAGTGTGGGTTAAATAAGATTAATACCTTTGGAAAACCCGAAAACTAAATTTCTTCGACTGTACCATTAATGTGAGGAGATTAATTTTATACAAAATATTGTCAACATTTTCACATGATTTTCATTACGAAACGGTTGCCATGGATGGTGGAATATTTCAATTATTCAAAATTTAAATCAAAGACTTCAAAATTTAATAACAAATAAACTCTCGCGAAACTCATAAATTTAAAATTAAGAGGCTCCATTTTGAATATACCTTCCTGTAGATGCCTCTTCAGTTCAGAGAGTTCATAACAAATAAATAATAGTAAACAAGACATCATATGGAACAATTCATACATAAGAGGTATACGACTAGACAGAGAAACAATTTTGATCTCTGTTAAATTGGAACTTTTTATTGCTACTACTACATATCGTTAATGTTGATATCGACGTTGTCACTTTCGAGAATTTAAGTCTTAAGGAATTCATGAATATTTCATTATTTCTAACATCGACAACAAAGAGCTAAAATGTTGAATTCGATCGATAAAAAAGCCAGCCCAGACAACGATGAATTTGTTCAACTGTTTACTTATTGTAATGTAAAAATGCGGTGTAAGCTCATTACAATCAGCCTAAGCAAGTACATTACCTTACTCGATGTATGGTATTATTAAACCGATTCTCAAATATTACCTTGAACTCTTGTGAAAGCTTATCAATACATTGTTTCCCTTAAACCTCATTTGCTTATTCCCTCAATTGAATTATTTTCAACATGAATGTGCAAAGAAACATAAAATAGAATGACACATTCGATCATAATCGTGTCACGTAATTTGAAGTTTCCACTCGAAAAGTATATGGTTTATCAATAACGCTTCAAATGCTTATTTTGCAATTAATATGTCGAACGACACACAATAACAACATCCGAGGCGGAATGCGGAATTCTAATAATTTAACACTTATCATTGTGCTAAATAATAAAACAAACTTTACTATTTATCACAATTTACGGAATCTATCAGTAAAATTTGTAAATATTAAATAGAGATCACGTAAAACATCAATGTGCATTCACGTTGACGTACACGTTGGACGTTATTTGTGACTATTGTTTTGATAGAAACATTTGCTATTAAATAATTCCTGATTTGAGTTGAATTTGATGTTTTTTTTTCTTCTAGTTCAAGTACAGTCAGCGGCAGTGAAATTTCAGCATGAATTTTCTTCAGCTGTGTTTCAGCTGATCCACACAAACAATCAAAACTGTTTATACGCCTTTATACGGGTTTGCCACTACCACGCGCGTGCGTGTGGCAACTTCAACCGTATAAACAAGTATAAATTGTTTTGATTGTGTGTGATGATTAGCTTAAAAACAGCTGAAGAAAATGCATGCTGAAATTTCACTGCCTCTGACTGTAGCCAAATTTAACTTTGAAACCTTATCGTAAAAACTCTCGATTAATTTTAATATTAATAAACAATAAATGAAAAAGTGGGTGGGTACTTTACACTACACATTATAATATACTGATGATCAGTCGATATGTTTCATTATTATTATTCCTTATATCAATTACAATTCAGAACAATTATCATCGCAAATAATCACCACAAAAATATTGATGATAAACACATTGTAATTAGCTTAAAGACTCATATATATGTTAATTAGATTATTGACTGTATCGTCTGCATGTTACAATAAAAACATACAAATTGAACGAGTAATTTGTCGATTATTTTTATAGAACTCAATTCGATGGCCTTTTCATACTTAAACATGTTCATAAAGTCATAGGCTAAATGTTGATTCAATTATTGTAATGCGTGCGAAATGGATTACCACTTTAATCTAGATTCGTACCGGTTCTATCTTCTTTGTTTCATTTCCATAATTTTACGCGAAAAACATTTACTTCTGTCTTTTGTTTACATTCTCTCGATGATAATTTCTCCCGAGAGAGTCACAAACACAACAGTTCGGGGTTCGGCTGTTTACTATTTTCATTGTATATAATAAAAACAATAGAGTAGAACCACCAGAGTCAATCGAATAAGTATATGAAAAGAAAAAAAAAGCGCGTTTATCATTCTATCTAATTGCTGAAATAGTACACACAAGTTATACTTACACAAAGAGAGGATGATGTTGTGTGATTGAGTGAATTTCAGTTTAAACGATAAGAATTTTTATTTTGATATTTTCTATACGTTTTTTTTTGCAAGTAAGTGTAAGATATTAATATTACCAGTTTTTTAGACACATAATTTTCAATTAGCTCAGTATCATTTCAAAGCCGGTGCGGAAAGGTTATAACACTCGCTTCAAAGTTGTTAAATATTCTCAATGGTGTTCGATTAATGAACCAAATTTAATTGGAAATAATGTTGAGCGCAATAATACCAGTTGCTTTAAAGGTAAAATTTGTTTTCATTGACTATCTTTTCATAACAAACATTTATGCATACTGTGGATGACTTGTAAATACAAAATTTTACTGCCCACATCATTTGACCTAATTCATTATCAAAATAAAATCTACTGCCAAAGAAATTATCATAAAATGTTTCTACTTACACACCGTAGAAAATAAATTTTTTGTCTGGCTAAGTGTTAATAATACTTTTACAATAACAATTTATAAATAACGCTGGAACGTTGCAATTTCTTTTCGTTTTTCCCAATGGAAGAAAATAGTTGCGATAAGCCTTTTCCAGCTGAAGCATTTTTACGATTACGCATTGTCTTTGATAGCTGATTGATTGTGGGAATGAAAGGTGATTGAAACTAGTTTTTCACACAATTTTGATAAGCGGTAATTGTAGATTATGTAAAATGGAACTGTGATATAGAGATATGGATGTGATGGATGTATATTACAAGTGACTTACTTTGTACGTAATGAAAATTTAATAAAAAAAACAACCTTCGGACTCAACAATACATAGAAGTGATGTAATGGCCTTTACACAGTTCCTACTTGTGCCTCCGTTTTTTGTTCATATTTATCTTTACAGACCGAGACCACACATGCATATCAGGACCTCATAAGGTCACAGTTTTTTTTAACCAAATTGACACCGATTTCGATTTTCTCGATGTGTGATGCTGAGATGGCTGAATTACCTTCAAAAGTTAAAGTCGTAAAATGTAAGGATACGGCATAGGTTTCAGATTGGGTCTCCCTATTCGGTCTATTAGGACGAGTTTCTTGCTATAGAAGCAAAAGAGACAAAACGAAGAACTTTTTTCACGTACGGAAAGCCGTAAAAAGGCTGTTTGAGTAGGTGTTATGAAATTAACAAAGATCTTTTTCAATAATTCAATCACTTCATATTGTATTGCCTGCACGAAAATCCTCGTTTACCGAGATGATTTTAAGTTAGCTGACAAGAACATCACTTTCAAGCATCTTGATATCTTGATAATTTATAGTGATGATATCTTACACAAGTTGAAACCGATTAAAACCAAGCTAATACTGGTATTATTTCGCACCTTAACAAGGTGACTAAAATGTTACAATGAGCCTAATTCACAATAATATTTTCAATTAATAAAATATTTTTTTACTGCAATTCTCTTATTGTCATTTGTTTCCCGTCAACAATAACAGCTTATTCACGAGCTTTAGTTGTCAACCATTTTCCTGATTGGAATATATATCTAGATTAATATCACTGTGATTCTGTGTGTTATTCAATAACGTGAAGTGAAGCGAAACTTTCGTAGACAATCTGTCTTCCTCAACGACGATGTTTGTTCAACCGATATCATTTTCATTAATACAATGGTTCTGCAAAAGCTTGAACAACGTTAAGTAGAATGGCAACTTTTCGTATATTGTGTGACGTTGTGGACATTGTAAATTTATACCTGTATGTACTGTGCACATAATGAGTCAATCCAACTCCAAACAATATTGCTTACTTTAGCAAAGTAAAAATAGTATAGCACACTGACTATTATACATACATCTCTACAGCGTCATTTGATATCTATAGCTTTTTCGGTGAAAAGGGAGACAAGAAAAAGCTTCGTAAAGTGGGTACATTAAAATAAAGTTTATGTGGTTGGGTCTATGTGAAAAAACAGGATACTATGTAAATGTTCGCCACTCGACAATACTTTTATTTATTTTTCATTGACAAAGAACCAACTCAATGAGCCTTTGTGTTGTTTCTCTATGAGTGACTACTACTTACTTAAGAACAACAGTCGATCATTTTCATTGTTTCCATTTATGTTGCTGACTAATTTAATGTATTTGTATTAGCTACACAGTTTCAGGCTGTATACAAAACCCACTATGTACATCTTAAATGCATCACTAAAATCACATACTGAAAATAACAAGAAACAATAATTTTTCTACCTATACGTTCTGTACGTTAAGATAGAAATTGTACGTGCGTTGAAGTCTATAAACGACATGCAATAAATTAATGACAACGCAATTTTCATTGTCCGTCATTTTTCCGATATTTTTTAGAGATTTTCATACGTCGAGAAATAAATTTTTCATTGTTTCTACAGGTTGTGAGTGGTAATTGTTATAATAAATTGACACTGACCATCCTTCGATCAATGCTCGCGTTTTTTAGTTAATCATCGGCATTTCACTAATTAAATGGTTTATCACCCCGTGAAACACTATGTTGAATTTTTGTATTGGATTTAGAAACGGCTACACATCTGTTATCGACAGCGATGGCAAGAATAATACACGATGAGCTCTGGTTAATGTTCTGCTATGTAAAATATTGAAGTACTAGATTTTGTTTAAGGTACTCAGATATACTTTACTCAACTGATTGTAGCAGACGTTCAGTGATAGAAGTTATATATGTTTAGTGCACATTGTGCAAATCCTTAACTTTCACGGTTATCTAGCTAGCCCAGAATTGTTTTGATTTAAAAATATGTTAAGTTTGTATTAGCTACTTCAATAAAAACATGTTTTTACTTTGTTTTCTTGACGATTAACTTACATAATTGACAATCAATTGGTTTATTTTGGTTTCGGATTATTTATCTATTTTTAGTCAAAAAGAAAAGAATAACAGCACACGTACGCCGTCCATGACGGAACGTATAACATAATTATGTAATTACGGGTTAAATTGTTGTCGGAAGGTAAAGCTGAAGCTGTACAAAATTTCCACTGACAATTTCAGTTTTATTCGCAACGCTAAATACACCACAACCCTCTGTATCACCGTCCGTATCATTTACAAAATAATGTATCAAGTATTAGGTTTGGTGTACAGTTTCTCTTTCATTGTTAGCAAAATTATTTCGGTGATTTATCCTAATAATAATGGACCAAAAGTGTGAACAACTTAATAATCGATCTTATTTCTTTTTTATTTTTAGTGCGGCATGCGACATCCGTCATCTGCTAAGAAAGAAGGCGACCTGAGTCGTCTCACAACATCTTCTTCATCTTCAACAAATGACCAAAACAGTATCTACTTACCGGAATCGGAAATAATATCACATCGATTTTCTTCCACATACTTGCCCGAAGTAATTGATCCGTTGGAATGGCAAATATCACGAAAGCGCAAAGAACGTCAAGACAGTACATCGTCCATAACGCAAGACCGAAAATTGATAAGATCAAACAGTGAGGAATATATTCCAAATGTTGACTATGAAGTTATTCGTCGAGTGTGCTCCCATGAAGAATTCAAGCATGTCCTACAAGACCGAACGAATGAAAATGTCGACCATCATGAGTGTCGCGAACGCAAGGCATCAAACAATGAAGTTCAAGAAATTTTAAGGGAAACCCACAAACGAGCTGAAACAAGTCCAGCACGGTCCAGAACTTTCGATTTTTCACACAAGCACCGCATATCACCGTTGAGAGATAGTCGTCACGGCTATAAGAATAACGACGAAGTCGACGGCGAGAATGAACGGAGAAGAAATAGCGAACGTTTCTGCAAAGCTCGAGCTCCCCCTGGCAGACGGTCTCAATCATCAAAAAAGACGAACAAGTATCTGGCATCTAAACTTCGCGAACGAGACGAAAATGTTTACAAATATGACAAAGCGGTATCTAAAGGCGAGAGACGCGGTTTTGTGAGCATTTCCAGGCACAGTGACGAAAAGTTATCGAAAAATGATCTTGTTGATGAAACGACAGCCCTACTCGAACAGAACGAAACTACGCATCCAAACAACACTCCCAAAAACAAATCCGCAAACGAATCACTGCCATGGGAGATTTCATCACTCGATGAAACGCCGGTTGTTTGTCCTAGATTTTCGGGAAACACATTCGATCACGTGAATCAATCGATAGACAGTTCGGTCAGAAGTGTAAGTGCTGCATCCAACAATGGACTGAAAACGTTGGGAAATTTCACTAAGGTGGAAAATCTGAAAACTCGTGAGTTGATGCAAAGCATTCCGTCGGTGAATCTGCTGCAGCCTCCGGACGAAAAACTGAAGCAAATAAATAAACGACTGATTGCGCTGAAGAAACGAGTCGAAAATTTTGAAGAAATTTTCCAGCGGGAACATGGTACGTATCCTATTTAACCTTTCATATCCTCAAATTTCTATCAATCTTCTCTATCCAAGTTAAAATTCTCAATAACTGCCAATCAACGCTTTGTTAGTCTATTTTAAAGAGTTCTTGTTCACAGTTGTTCAATGTTTTCGTTTGTTTCGTATTTCCCATAGGTTACAAACCGTCACACGCTGAAAAGATGAACGATAGATACATGAAAAATGCAGTCGCTGAAATTCATAAACTGCGCAAGGAGAAGCAACAAATTAAATCGAATTCGGTTTCAGGAAGTGGACTGAAAGTAGCACAAAGTAATACTGGCAAGAAAACCGATAAACTCAAAGATGTGCTTGCGGAAATTGAAAAGGTAAATGGAAATTTAAGCTGTAATTGTTCGTAAACTCATTTCGACACTTAGACGCTGACTAAAGTTCAAGCTAAGCCGATTCAAAACGGATCAAAATCCAAGTTTACAAACATTTCCTTTTTCTCAATTTCTAGCGCCTTCAAGTGAAACGCGACGAGGAAAATCGGCCTGTGCTCATCGACGACCTATCACCGGAACAATTAATTCAAGAAAAGACAGCCATTCAACGTGGACTCCTTTATATCGAATCGCTGTTCGGTCGGCCTAATACTCGTGAGGAACGGGATGCAGTCCGTAGTCTGTACGATCGATATCGCATCATCAAACGAACGATAAATCGCAGCGCAACAGTGTCCCTATCCGGCACAGGAGTTTCCGATCTTCCAACCATATTAGAGCATGAAGCTATGCAATTTCCGGTTGTTGTCGCGGCGGCACCACTCGTTCAATTAGAATCGCCCACCGACACATCAGTGTCGCTGCAATCGAACGAATCGGCAACAGACACATCAACGACCACAACTGGTTCGGTGCATGAAAATGTGCATACGTTGTCGGTGGATGAATTGTGGAAGCAATTGGAATTGGCACGTCGTGAAAAGAAGCAATTGCGACGGACGATTAAAGAATTCGAAGATGTTTTCGAGGAACAGAACGGCCGTAAAATGCTTAAATCTGATCGCACTATGATGGAAGAAACGTACGGACTTTATAAACAGAAGAAAGCTAAGCTTCGGCTGTTGGATGCGTTGGTTAAGAAACATATGGCCAAGTAGTGATTTTGTCGTCTCGGTCTATCTATCGATTTGTCTGAATCTGTTCGACGGATATGGAGGAACGGAGGAAGATTTGGTGAAAAACGTATTTTCTTTTTTTGATAAAAATATTTATAATTATACTTTCACTTGTTATTAGTTTTCTAGTTGTCATGGTCATTGAAAGAAAAGCAAAATAATAAATAAAAAAAAACAAAAGATTTTGTACAAAAGAAAATCATAAATAAGTTTAGCTTTTTGACATAAAATTACATTTTGAATTTAATAAACTAAACGATTAAATCGACTAATGAGCATTCAAGCAGCAAATTTTTAATAACAATGAAATGAAACGTATATAGTAAAAGAAGTACAATTCAAATATAAAAATTATAAAAAAGTTTAAATATGTGAACAGAGAACCATATTAATCTTAAAAACTAAAATTAAAAATTAAAAAAAATAATTTTATGAAAATATCATTAAATTAGTTGTAGACCGGTGTGACACGACACTCTGAGTGCCGCGTAAGGGCACGGTTTGAATTCTGTGCCGTACTATAACACTACACCTGATACGGGAAACATTTGTTCATTTGTTTTATTTTAGAACAATAGAACATCGCAGAAAATCAAAATTAAGGTCTCAAGAGACAAATGAAATTTTAAAATATTTTTTTTTTTGAAAGACATGTAAGGCGATTGCCAACTAGTTTGACTCGACCGGATTTTCAATAAAAATTTAATTTTTTTAATTTTGTCTCTTGGGACACCAGTTCGAATTTTAACGACGATATACAATAGGCATATCCGCATTAGGACTCTTCTAAAGCTCAAAAACAGTACTTGTCGAACAAAATGTTTTTTTTTTGTATCAGGTAGGGTAATAATGTAGGTTTCAGACCGTGGATTCATGACAGACTCATAGTTCTGGCACTGCACTGGTCTATTGGTACTCCATTTGCTCATTCAAAATGGGTTAATCGATTTTTTTTTATTATAATTAAAAGTGAATAAAAGAGAATACATTGAACAAAAACATGAAGCCAAAAAAGAACATGATTATTCTAGACAAATCTGTGATAATTTCATTATTATAATTTTTTTCAAAAATGAAACGAAAAAAAATTGTAAGCAAAAAAAAAATTTGGAAAAATCTCATGTAAACTTTTGGTTATAGTTTGGTCAAATTGTAATTTAAAATGTTCCTTTTCTTGAACTGGTTTTGATACAAAACAAACAAAAAATTTAGTGTTAGTGCAACAAACACAACAAAGTCACAGAATAATTAGATTGGCGTCTAAAAAAACTCCATACAAAAAAAAAAATTAAAAAATTGAAAAAAAAAATAAATTTTAGAAATTATATTTACGTTAAAATGAGACTCATAATTTTATTATTATATTGGATTTAACATAGACGTTACAATTATATTATTATTACTATCATTATTGACGAATAAATATTAATGACTTAGAAAAAAAGTACAAAAACTTTAATTTTCGACATGAAATCAGAACTGGCAGACAAATTGAGAGTTTATCCTATCGAACACATCCCATTTCGAAATGGTTCTTCCAGACCGGTAGAAATATATAAAAATCGAAAGAGTTTAGTATTACGTCCTTGTTTGGAGATTTTTATTTTGCCGAGAGGGAGGTTTGTAGCCCGAGCCGAAGGCAAGGGCTATAATACCTAGTGGCAAAATAACAACCTTCAACGATTACGTAAGGTATTTTTTCCAATTTTTCAATTTAATTAAATCCAAGTAAGTATCCACCTGGCCAAAAAATGAAGATTCTGTCCACTAAAATTCCAGAGCACAGAGTGTTCACATTCTGTTCACAAAAGAAATTCAGGTGTACAGAGTGTTCACATTCTGTACACGGAAAAAGTCAGGCGTACAGAGTGTTCACATTCTGTGTACACAACTCAAAATGTGCACAGAAACCAAGAACATGTGAACAAATGATACACAGTTCGAGTACAGATGTGAACTATTTTGAGCACGAACTGTGAATTTTTCACAGTTTGTTAATATTTTGTGAACAGAAGTCGATTCTAATTTATCGTTTTACCCGAAGGGGGAACGACAAGTGTTGACACGAGTTGGTCGGTAATAGATCGAGTGAACACGGATTCGTGAATAATAAATGATGCCGATTAGCATATGCATTCATTTTACAAAGTAGCTCTTGTGGAATAACCTTTGCCGTTGTATTATTAGGTGCATTTTGTATAAATCGTGGAATTTTTACACAAGCGCGACAAATCTATTCCTTCAACTGATATTCTGCAAATGATAGATTGAACCAGATGATGAAAATATTTGAAAGGGTAAGACTGAATTCGAGAATGGGAACCCCCATAAATTCTGTCAGTTCTTCAGTAGTCATTTTGCTAAAATAGAAAACGAATATTACACTGAAGAACCGAAAAAAATTTGGGACGATGTAGGAGTGAATTTTTAAACATATCGAAAAAGGGAGACACATTTTAAGGACATTTTTAACGGAGCCAGTTGAACGATAAAATTAAATGCAATAGTTATCCTAATCACATAATATCAAACGTCTACTGCCTAGTTGATTTCAACATTCGATCTACTACTACATTAGTTTGAACTTTGGGCATACATTTCTTGCTAAAAACATCGGAAATTAATTGTGGCTTGTTTTCTCATCATAGATGTGTTGATGTTTACAGAAGGAATAACCAGCTGTAACAGCATTGAGAACACAGCCATGGTTAGGCATAAGATAAAAGAAACCATAAGGGTTTCAACATTTAAATGATTCCGGCGATACGATAATACTGAAGGAAACCGTTCAAATGCGAAGAGTACTAAAATTAGAACCTGCTACCAACTAACAGATGGAGCTGTTGATCAATTCAATACAAATTTCAAACGTTTGAAAATTTTCGCTGTTCTTTTTAAACAATTGAACCTCTTGCTATCTTCACAATCTATCTTTGTTATAAGTTATGTGTAGTGTAGCAGAAGTAAGAACACTTTTACAATTGATAATTTTCCTTTCTTCGTTTCTGATAGAGTTAGCGATGGAAATTCATAGCTTTCATTTTCGATTTGCTGATGCGAATATGGATTGATAAGTCTTACATCGAAACTTGTTCAATAAAAGGTAATACTATCAAACTTGTTTCAAAGTAAATATTAGTTATTCTTCTTGAATAAAATCAATAAATCGACTTTCATACAATTTCTTATAAGTGGTTTTTGGTAAAAGTTAATTTTTGTATTGTTCAAGTATAGTAATAATAAGTACGCAAATTCTTTGATAATAGTACTAACGATGTGTTATCAATATTGGTCAGAAATTATAACCCAAATTCTCAACATTAAACCTGTTATTAATCGGTTATTTGTAGGCAGGGTATTCGATACATTGTAAAATCTCAATAAACATTCAAATTTTGTCAAATTTTAAGGTGTTTCACTACCTTGAATTTAGTTGGACACTCCCCCCTGAAATTGACAGTCATATAAATTCAAAACAAATTAAATTAACCCAATTAGTATATTGAAACAAGAATTGACCGGCTTATGCCTGGTGAAGTGAACGTAACCGCAGTAACTTATCATTTTGAATCGTTTAAAGCCGATCTCCTCATCCTCTTAAATAAGCTACACTCGCAAGTAAAATCTTTACTCAACTTACTAGGCAGTGCACAACCGATTGATTTATAATTACGACGAATAGAGACGATTTAATATGTACAATATAAATGAAACTATTTCAATGAAAATTTGTATTTTATCGACTTACCAACATATGTTTGGCTGAAATTCGATTTTTTCCGTATGAAACATGTATATCAACGCACTTCAAGCATGAGTAGGGTACTGAAACTGGACAGTGTATCGAACAAATTTTGGCACTGTAAAAAAATTCGGACAATTTTTTCATACAAAGTATTTAGTACTTAAAGCTCGGAACAGATCAGACTAATCTGAAAATTTTCAGATCAGATCTGAACTGAATCTGAAAAATTCGATCTGAAATTTTCAGATTCAGATCAGATTACTATTGTATTGAATCTGATCTGAATCTGAAATTTCAGATCGCTTAATTTCAGATTCAGTTCAGGTAAAAACTGATTTGATCTGTTTATCTGGAATATTTGTATGAAAATTTCAGAGATTGAAAAAATTCAGATTTTCAGATTTCAGTTTGAACTCAGATTTAATCTGAAATTTTCAGATTCAGATCAGATAAATTGTAAATCAATCTGAACTGAATCTGAAAATTTCAGATCGTCTTTTTTCAGTTTCAGATCAGATAAAAGTGTATGTTCCTAACTTTAATAGTACTCTATTTGGCAGCTGTCATTAATAGCACTTTTGCTTGAAGTGCGTTTATATTATAGTTCTCTTTGGCCGGGCATATTATTTGGACATCGGAAAATTCTTTAATTTTAGGAATTTTAAAAATACAAGAATAAGTTCTGCAAAGTGCCTTAAATTCCTAAAAAAACGGTTAAAACGTTTATAGAATTTTAAGAATTTAATTCGCAAGATTCATTAAAGTTCTTGAAAATCCCTAAAAATTCTAAAATATTTTTTAAATTCTTTAGAATTTCCGAAAAAGGGTTAAAAAAAATAAGCGCTGCTGAATCTACAAATTTCTCACAATGATTCAACAACGATTGAACAACGATTCTATCGAGCTAGCGAACCATTGAAATTGGAGACGCCCTCACTTTCGACCAGTCGAAAATTTTTCAAAATCACTCTTGAAAACTTCAATTTTGGTTGAAGAGACCCACAAAAGTTGAGAATAAACGGTAAGTTCGCACAATACATTAGTTCAGACACACACCACTTTTGTCTTAAGGCCCGTCATTGGGAAATGACAGGACAGTTTCCCAAAAATGTATGCAAAATTTTATCACAAAAATTCACCGAAAAAATTCAAAGAAACTCACCTCTTATGCTTTCCATTGTATTCGGTCATGGTCTCTTTAGGTCGCCAAGGCATATTTGAACACTAAACACTTTTTACTCGATGAAAAAACAAAAAGTTTTTTTTTTGTTTTGTCGCGACAAAAACACAGAAAATATTTCAACACAATTGTGACACTCCGCTCCAGCGGATACCTAATAATTGTTGCTATGATTTAATAAGACTCCACTTAGCTTTGGCAGATCTCCGCTGAGTGTCCGATTAGCTCCATTAAGCCTTCCTGAAACTTCCTTAGGCCTAATGGACTCTTCCTGAAGCCTAGCGGAGAATTATTAGAGCTCAGCGGAGGTTTGTTAAAGCTCAGCGAAGAATTATTAGAGCTCAGCGGAGAATTATTTGACCTCAGCCGATATTTTAATTCAAAGAGGTGGCATAATTAGATTTCGCGAAGTCTTCTTAGCTTACTAAAGAGAAACGAACATTAATTTACGCTCAGTGCAGTCTTACGAGAGGCTAAATTTTTAATAAATGCTCTCCCATCGTTGAGAGAATGTCCGCTGAGCTCTCGTAAAGCTTTAAAAAATGGTCGATGAGCATTATTAAATGTATACGCTACCCTTTGTCAACCGTTTGATGATTGTTTTTAAATGTCCGACACTTTTTTGAATGAAAATATTTTACCGCCGAAGTGAACACAGCAAACATTTGTTCCAGTACTTATAGTAGCGGAGTGTCACAGTTGTGTCGAAATATTTTCTGTGTTTTTGTCGCGACAAAACAAAAGAAAAACTTTTTGTTTTTGCATCGAGTAAAAAGTGTTTAGTGTTCAAATATGCCTTGGCGACCTAAAGAGACTATGCCCGAATACAATGGAAAGTATCAGAGGTGAGCTTCTTTGAATTTTTTCGGTGAATTTTTGTGATAAAATTTTGCATACATTTTCGGGAAACTGTCCTGTCATTTCCCAATGACGAGCCTTAAATCATACTTGCAGGTGGAAGTGTGTCTTAGATACGCTCCTAAGATATTGTAGTCGGTCGGCTCTTATGTTGAATAAAACTAGCCAACTTTCAAATCATTTTTCAAAAAAAAAACCATTGATGTAAGCTTTTAGAACATTTATTTTAATTTCTACTCAAATTCACAGTTAAGTAGTTCAACAAAGTGATAACTAAAATTGAAGATTTTATTATAACTTGGTGAAAATTAAAAATTTTCTTTTTCGAAAATAAATTTGACCATCGTATCGAAACACTCCATTCGCATCGAAGACAAATAATTCGTTTAAAACTTAAAATTAATGTGAAAATTTTAAACAGGAAACACTTGTTATAGTAACGTAATTTTAACATTTTGTTAGGGATTTTAATCTAATTATATTTCTAAAGTCGGAACCACTACATTTAGATGTGATTTTGGAACAATAATTATATTTTTTTTCTTTTCAATACATATATTTCTATAATAAATTCAATTTTAAAAACAGATGATTTTATCGTAATAGAATTTATCTCTGAATCAAATAAATAGTTCCTGTATGATGATTAATGATGTACTGCTAAATGCCATAGACAATACATCCTCTTTTCTTAGTGAAAATTTAAAAAAAATTCTAAACAGAATTCGAAGATTTTCTTTTCAGAAATTAAAACTTTCAATTTGTACAATAAAAATGATTTTCAAATGAGAATTTCTTCTGTATTCAGTTCACAACATTTAACGAATTCCATTGTCCTTGTGATAAAACATTTTTTTTCTTTAATTTATTGCTTAGATTTGAAGCTTTTACATTATTTAGATTTGTGTATAAATTTTCAATTACTCTCTAATTTAAAAACTTTTTTTTCTTCATGATAGTCAATTGCACATTTTTGTTTATTTTAAAGTTTTATTTTTTGAAAAATACGCAAAAATTAATTTCTTGTCACTTTGCAAACATCTTGACGTCGCAGAATTGATAGACCAAATCATTTTTTCTTCCTTAAGCTAATAAGAAAACCGAATTACATTTTACATAGTCACAGCTAGCGAAAAAAACCTAAAATATTTCAAAAATGGAAACGACATACGTTGGCATATGAAAATGACTGTGCCACCGTTTTTATTTCATAAAGTGTCAAATTTAAATTTTCTTTTCGGCATAAAATATCTTTGAAGAAGTTCAACATATTTACTGGCTGAATTTAATAAATAGAATTTATGACAGCCTCTTCACTTCAACTAAAATTAGGTTTCCCTTTTTTTTCACCTAGAGTCAATAATCAACTATTCAAATAAATTGAATGTCATGTTCCGTTTCCCTAAAAATATCTTACAGGTGCTCTGTCGATCATGTTAAAATGTCCTTAAAACGATAAAATTCGTAGATCAACGACATTATCGTAGAGTACAAGGATTGCGCAAATGCCTTATAGTGATGATGCGTACTTATAAATTCGAATTTAAAAGTTACATGTACGGTTGTTATTAGCCACAAGTCACCTTATGCTCGGCACCTATTTTATGGCAACACATTTTTCCAAATTTTCTCATTTTTTCCAATTTCTAATTTTCTTATATTTTTACCATTTTATTTTGAAAAAATGGAAAAATTAGAAAAGATAATGTGAGGAAATTTAGAAAAATGTTTTTTTTTTTTAAATAGTTTAACCTGTAATTCAATCTTAAACGCTGTGGATGTTTCGTTGGAATTTTTACGTAGATTTTGTAAATGAGACATGAACTTTAAAAGGTTACAATATGTAATTTACACCCGTACTTGTAATTTACAAAATAAAATTTTTAAGTACGACTTACCGATATGACTAATTTGCAAAATTCATCTAAAACAACTTTTATCGTCTTTGTATTATTCATATTTAAATTTACGTTCCACTTATGACTAGAAGTAAACTTCAAATCAATTATCTTTACATGCCAGCGCGCTGTTTGTGACTGTGAAAAAGTGCTTACCAGAAGCTAGCATGTAGCATGTAGTACGTACCTACTAGACAATTTGCTTACTCACTCTGGGGATTGTATTCAGAGCCGAAGGCGAGTAAGTGAGTAAACAAGTTTTCGCGCAGGTACATAACACACTATTACTTTTTTTGTAAATTTACAATTATTTGGAAGTCGGATCCTGTAGAGACAAAAACGAAAAATATATTAAACGCGAATTCAAGATTTAAGGTACAAAAAATGGCCATTCTTAGCATTTTCATTGTTTTATGTCATGTTTAGAATCCTATGATTAAATGTTGGTTTTTGTAAATTGTTTTCATGCATTCATAAGACAGGATAGTTTCACTTTTTCTCTAAAAATAGACTTAACTTGTTTTGTTTTTTGTTGCATTTTTAGATTTTTAGATATTCAATAAGTGTCTGTAAAATATGTGCTTCTGAAAAATGCTCACTAAAAGTTTTTGTTTTGTTTGTTATTTGTTGTATGGAAAATGTACGTCTTCTGCTAATTATTTATGTAATTTGTTCAATTCCTTAGAACATTAATTGCGTAGTTTTTAATAATTTTAATTTCTATTTCCTTGATCGACCTCTCTGGTTTCACAATTTATTCTCCAATCATATCTGTAATGGAATGTAGAAGTTCAATACATTAATATTCTTTCAATACGGATATCTTTAAAGTTAAAGTTGAGTGTTCGCTTACATTCGTTGTTTGTTCAACATTCAGACACCTCGGATATTTTATACCCCTGTTTAGTATACCCGGGATTTACGGATTTCCTTAGATTTCATTTATAAGGAAAAACTTGCGAGCACGCATCGCCATTTTTGTCGTCGTTCTTAATAACAAATGTTGTATTAATAACAGATGAGGCTAAGCTCTTCCCGCAAGTAGAGTAGAGTTAGTAGAGTTAAGAATCTAGGCAAGCCCTCAAGTCCTCAAGAAAGTTACTTGGTCATGTTGAAAGACTCTAGGTTAACTCAGCAATACAAATTTTGAGCGAAAAAAATTGACCTAGGTAAAAGAAAAATTCGTCCATCTCAAAATTGATTTTAATATTATGAGATTCGTAATCACGGCGGGACTGTTTTCTATTAATATCAATAAAATAATTTCATGTTCACGACATATCAGGTATGGATAATTTCAAACTCACCGTGCACAGTAACTACATTGGTAGATTTTGGACATAATTCACAATAATAACATCTGACTAATTCTCAAAATACGAAAGAAAGTCGGAGAAACGAGAAGAAAACATCTGTAAATCGAAGAATTTGTAACAAAATAAGATTTTTCGGCTCATCCCGTATTTTCCACAAACTTTTTGTGTTCGGCAATGTTAATCAGAATTTAAAACACTTCATTTTCTCCAAAGAAAATATTTTTTGTATGCTTGCTAAGAGGACTGAAAGTAAAGCTGTTAATTCGCGGGACGAAAGCTATCGCTTTCGCCCCTTAAATTGACATTTCTTTACTTTCGGTCCTCTTAGCAAGCATACAAAACTTAATACGTAGCTCTTTCGGCCTACTCAATCGATACGTAAATAACTATTTTTTTTAATTTTTTCGGGCTCTCTTGATATTTAACCAAAAGTGTGAAAAAACACAGTTTTTCGGCTTTGAACCGCTTGTTTTTCTTCATCAGAGTGCAAAATGCTACCGAAAAACACTTTCACTCAGGACTCAGGGCCTATTTATCGGAATTTAATTCCACAAAACTCCCGAATTCGGGTTTCTCTTAAATCTCGTAAAACACCATCCTAATGTAAAGCATCCCGAAATACGGTGGAGGGTCTTAGAAAAAATGTCAAAAAAAATTAGGGAATTTTGAGAATTTCATTAACTTAAAGCAGGCCATGTTTCATATGCTCTGCAACTGACTTTGAACATAGGTCCTTCAATGGCTCCAAAACTAGTTGAGAAATCTCATATACAAAGATTTTCAATTATATTCATTTAAATGTAACGTTGGATTCAAAATCTTTTACTTCATTTGTTTCAGTCGTTTTTGTCGATGTAACAGATTCTGAAAAGTTAATTTTAGGAGATTGTCAGGGAAGGTGTAGAATCAAGAAAAACATAACTTTTACATCAAAAATAAATAATTTTAATCAAAGAATATAAAATTAAGATCACAAAAATAAATAAATAAAATTTAAACTTAACAACATAAAGGTAATGAAAATTCTTTAGTTAGTAACTACAAAATATATGAAACATACTTAACACAAACTACAAACATTTGAATGAAAAGTTTCCAGTAAAAAAGATTTGAACGTGAAACCAACAAAATACAATAAGGACAAAGGTTATTGTGTTATGCACGACTTGGTCAGTCGTCGGCTGTGAGGAGTTTTTTCGGATTTCGATGAATTCATTGAAACATGTTCTACAGCCGCTTCAAAGACATTATCGTCTCCGATATCGTCGTCGCTGGTATCGGTACGCTTATTTTTGGCGATGGATGAATTCATGGCCAAAATTTCATGAATCAAGTCAGGTTGTACACAATCGAAATGAGTCACACTCAGGGCACTAGTTGGACGTGATTTGGTGCGATATTGACAAGTACTACACATACCTGAACGTTCTTCTTGGAATTCATCCTCATCCGAATCGTCGATACGATCTTCAACTAGTGATGATTGTCGGGAAAGTGACTGTAAAGAATGGAAGAACAAGTTGAATAAGGATTACAAATGCCATTCAGTTAGAATTTGTGACAAAATTTATCCGTACCGAATTGTGTCTTCGCCGTGGCGGTGATCGCTTGTTCCATAGTGCTTCCAACTGATCGAAATGCTGGGATTGGGCTAATGCAGCTTGTTCAGGGCCCAAACTCGTTTGAGACGCCAATGATTTCATTTCTGCAATTTTGGAAATCTCTTCCATGCTAGCCGACACCGAGAAACGTCGTTTCAATCGTTCGTCCACTTGAGCCATCATTACGGAAGACGTTAAATGACCGTACTTTTTCTGCCAAGTGTATGTGTCGAGTGATACCTCTTTTTTCAACAGACGTCGCATTGTTCGTTTTGGTCCAGCGGGTCGAAGATCTGTAACGAAATATTCGTAGTCATACGCTCACGATTTATGTAAATTACAAGAAAATTGAATTACCTTCGACTGGAGCCGAATACGTTGGCAGTTTCACGTAGCTAGCTGGTGTATTATGCAAGCATATTACTGGAAGAATCGGACTATCAACTAAATGGACCATAATTCTTGAACATTCGATGCTTATATCAAATCTGATGAACGAGACATGCAATTGTAGCGACGTCAGAGCCAATCCCCGCTTAGTTTCCCACACAATCAAAACTTTATCGTCACTACCAGACACGGCAGTTGTTCCATCCGCCGAAACTTTAACACAAGTTACTTGAGCCAGATGACCAGCCAATGTATGCAATTCCTCACCGGTATGGATGTCCCATACAATTAAATTGCAGTCTTTCGAGCCCGATATTACTTGGGTTTTATTTGTCACAGAAACGGCCACACATGTGACAGCGTCACTATGTCCGACGAGCACTTGAGCAAGTTTGCCTCCAGTCGCTTGCCACACCTTCAGAGACATGTCCCGTGAGCCGGTTATAATGAACAATGAATCAGTCGTTATCACAAAGCACGTAATTTCGTCTGCGTGGGACACGGAAAATTTTTCGTCTTCTCTGGTGAGTGACCAAATTTTTAAGAAGTTGTCGCCGTTTGTGCACACCTGAAACGGAAGGTTTACTAATTTGATATCCCAGGCTGCAACATTATTCAGACCGAATTAGTAACGGATTTTGTCGTTTGCGAGAACGGATTTTTAATATTCTATGGGGGAGCGATGAATTTATTCCAGCTTTAGCGACGATACTCATTGTTACCATTTTCGTGCAAAGCATACAATCGCTAAATAAATGCGAGGTCAGGGCAGGTTAACATAGTTGCACTCAATACAGTGTATTACATAGTCAATCAATTTAGGTGTCCTGGTTTCAACAACTTCGCAACAATTTTAATTTTCGTTTCCATTTTCAATCGTTGATTACCCACATGGAAAGAGAGATAGCATCGGTCGCATAATGAAATATTTGCATATAAACGAGTGAACTTGGTCGAATAATTCGCTTTCAACCAACATACCTGTTGAATCCCTTTAATAAGTTGCATTGTTTGCGTAAATTTTATTCAATATCAACGATATGCAATCGTTATACACGACAAAGTCGTAGTAATCCCGTAAGTTAGTTATGTACATTGATTTCAGGGTTCTTTTTAGCTGAGCCGGAGCTTCCTAAAATGAATTTCGATGAGATGGTACCCTGGGGTATTATTCAATATTCCATTTGTGGCGGCTACAGCGAGATATGCGTTGTTAAACGGCTTGACCTAGTGACCTAAGTTATTCATTTACTTGTGATTGATATGCAAGACCACACATCGTTTGAAGACAGACGTCATTCAAATAATTTATTTCATTTGCATTGTCGCGGTGAAAATAAAGACCCGTTTAACACAACTCGTTGTGTTTCTCTTCGATGCAAGAATCCTTCGAAATACGCGTCATTTTGCGCCCGAAGGAAAGCTCATTTAAATTCATCTGACGAACGAAATTTTCAGATTAACATAAATTGGGAACAAGATATCTACTCCAGTCAGCCGGAGTGTTACACATTATACGGCTGTATCTATAACAGCAAAATTCATAAAAATGATTGTAAAAACTACTCAAAATTCAGTAACAGTTTGTACTTTAATAATTTTTTACATTATCGATAAAATGCTAATGGCCAACCATCTGTAAGCGAAACGTGGCGGTGTGTATAGTATATATACCCATATCAGTATTAAACATTATGCCAACAACGACGGTTATATACACGAATTCACATTCCAATTTTTACCCAACATCAGCCGGATATTAAAATGTAACGGGATAACGGATAATAATAAAATATCGACATGACTAAAATACAACAATCAATTTTCGATGGGTTAGATACACAGCCACGGCACAAAAGCCACCTATTGTGCGACCTATGCCAACGATTTGAAACTGCTTGTTATTTGGGTTTTCCATTCATTTGGGATATTGCATTTCATTGATTTATTTTCACATATTTTTGGAACGGCATTATATTCGGTTCGTTATCGTAGCAGACCAACATTTTATTCATTTTAGGGTCTAGCACTTGCGTAATACTTGAGACAATTTTTCTTCTTTAGAAAGTCGTCTACATAATTTTTGGGAGAAAGGGGGGCTGTCGCGTCGCTTCATCAATATTATATTGAATTTAAAATATTTTCAAGTGGAGCATTCATCTGGTAAGGGAAAATTGTCGAAAGGAAAACACTTACAGCAAATTTCATGTTGTTTGTAACAGCAATGGATTTGTGTGGTCCTTGAATAGTTTGTAACAATGTCGCTGAATCAGCCATCCAAACACACAAAAGACCATCTCTATCAGCCGATATAACACGTCGAGAATCCATCATTACCACAACACAACTAACAGCTGCATTATGACCCTATGCAAATATTCATAAAACTTCCTGGCCATTTCCACAGAAAAACTATCATAAAAATACCTTGAAAGTAGTAACAATCAGTCCCAATGTAAGTCCCAAACAAATAACAGTCTTATCCTCAGCACCAGACGCCACAAATTCCCCGTTCGGCGAAAAGCTAACACAAGTCACCGTTCCTGTGTGCACATCGAAAGTAGTCTGCAGCTGAGGTGAATTTATTTGCCAGATTTGAACACTTTTACTGGTTGCGACCGCTGCTAATTGTGAATCTCTGGAGATGTCGAAGCACGTTGCTGGCTGTATGTTAGCTGCATTGATGAGAGCCCGTTTCGATAGCGAAAGCTGTCGCATTGGTTTGCCCTTCGGATTATGTTTTAAATGTTTGGGTGGTTCTTCGTTGCGAAATGAATAAAATGTGATCTTATTGCCACCTGTGGAAAGTATTTTCATGACGAAATTGGTGATGAATGTACGGTATACACATAAAGCTAAAACATTGAGCTAGATACTAACCAGCTGTTATCAAAAAATCGTCATTTTCTAATACAAATAGAGCAGTTACTGGTCCCGGATTCGGAGGCAGTGACCTTATTAATCTACCCGAATGCATATCGAATATTAGCGCACGGGTATCTTCACCTGCTCAATTAGAGAATCTGATTTATACCGTTCGTTGTGTGGAATGATCTATAACAAAAAGGACTCTACTTACATCCAATTATTGCACGTTGGCTATCCATTGCAATTGCCATTGTTTTTACCTAAAAATCAAATATTTTGAATACGAAAAACTGATGTTTCAACAACATTAATTATTCACGCCTTCCATTCAATTGGATTTAATTGTTTTAATCAAATTGTTATGTCATTCAGTCATCTACTCCATGTACTACATTATAATCCAAATACGTATTCCAAGCGAATTAATACAATTCCATTTTGATTTTGACGAGAATGAACCCAGACCAGTAATCATAAAATTGTGGCTATTTAATTATATTGTCAAAATCTCCACTTCAATAAATCCTCATTGTCGTGTGAATTAAAATCACCACTTGAATCTGCTTTTGAAATGAATATGTGTGTGTGTGTTTGTCCGATTCCCTGCGTATAAACGTGAATCAAAGTTCAATTTGATCATCAAAACGAATGGTTTTGTTCTACAATGGTAAATAACAAACATTGTGGTCAGTGGGCTGTTACAAGAGCCATTGAGAATGGACGAAGCATTTTCAATTTTCACATATATACACAAAGCCATTGAAGTGTAATTACCAATTGTGAAATGTTGAGGTTTAATCAAGTTTTGAAAAATTGCACCTACACGTTATTATGGTCGGTGTGGTACACATAATGATCTTCGCTCTAAGTACTTTTATTATTTAAAAAGTTATCTCCGGAAAATAATTCCCATTACAAAGAGCGTCCCTCTGTCAATGGCGAAAAGCCAATGATGAAAATTACAAACTTCTTTGTGCAATAAAAACCTTTAATGTGTCTCCATCAGCACAGACAGAGAGTTATTACGGTGCATGATTTTCCATTGTTTATTTTGATTGATTACAATGTGGTTTTGATTGAATTAAATTTCAACATTTTATATCTGCCATAAAAAAGCCATATTGTTTTTGGAAAAGTTTTAATATGCACGGGACAAATGTGTATATAGTGCGCTTAAGAGCTTTAGTTAATGTTACACCCCAACAACCATTATTTCGATTTTCCTCACAGACCACAAAAACGAAACAAATTTGATCGAATAAATTTGACAATAATCATAGTAATTTATCAATACGCTCTCGAGTGGAAAATACTCTAACTGGTAATCGGATTATTGATATGAATTTAATTGGATGAAAGTACACTGCTAATTAATTATTATTTATCGTAGTGATGTAATGACAAAGCTATTACACACATAGTATTCAGGTGATGTTAATACTTAAATTGATAAAAAAAAAACTGCGGCAAAATGTTATAAAGATTCTCTCATAGGAGGACATGGATCGTTATTTCTTGTTTCAACATTATGCCATTTCACCTGCGTCCGAAATGTCCGTATCGCTATCGAGGACACAGGGACATTCTTTATAGTATAACGTTATAAAAGGAAGTATATTTTTGTATATTGTGCTGTTATGGTCTGAGGCACGACCAAGTTTTAATTTATGTAATTACTCTGTTAGTCTTAAAACATATGATAAAGGAAACGGTCTACCCTCATAATTTAATGCACAATGTATGTTTTCCTGTGTGTATCAAGTTCCATCCGTTGACAAAAATACGAGGAAGATGAGTGTATTTTACTTAGAAATACGAGTACGTACAGATTATTCACAATGGGAAAATAAACCCTTTCTTAATGATGAAAAGAAGCACAAACTTTCCATTATCTAATTATACTAATTTCTAGGCCTAATCCAAAGTTACATCCTCGAATTGAAACCCAACAACCGTCTAATAAATGTTTATCATATTGCATTATCATACGGGTCAACAATTTTTACTAATACCAAGAAAATGATACAATAATCCCTTCCATACACAAAGAAAACCTAACAAACATTTGTCCTCCGCAATCTCCACACATTTGGCACACAACCCTGATGATGATACACCAAAACCGACATAAATATTGTTGAAAACAAAGTTCTCGTCGATCTTCTGTTCTAGCACGTATTACACAACAAATACACTTTTTGAAGACACACGCAACATTTCTCTCCACCAAAAGTGTACCTATTGTGTACATACCAGCATCTCAGACATAAAATCAAAATATATTTGTAACAAAATTTCACATGTTGTACCTTAGATTTATGACCTTTTAAACAGTGTAATTCGGTCCCAGTTGCTAGCGTTCGCAAATAAAGCCCATTGTCTCCGCAGTGAGCTAATAAAAACACCTGTTGTATTATGTGTTCCGACACAGCAGCAAAAGAAAATAAATTAGACGAAAATGGAGTTAAAATTTATATTTAATAAAACATTATAATATTTAATTAAAATGAAGATAAATGGTAAACGTTTGTTTGGGCTAAAGGGTGTGGAAATGTGTATTTATTATATGCGTTTTCGTGGGGATACTATAATTATTTATACACACAATGTTAGCTGATTAATTAATTAAACAATGGTTCCAGTATTATAATAGCGGAAAGTAGTTGTTGCACCACTCATATTTTAAACTACCGCCATTAGCATTTATTGTTTTAGTAAATAATTCTATTTAAAAAAGTATTCATAATTCAGACTTTAGAAATAATATAGTTATACGACGATTAAATCTATTACTTCTTTCGTTCAAATTATCGCCTGGTGTTAAATCCAACAAATTACATTTAGTACTGTGTTGGAAATTTTATTTCCTTTATTAAGTAGGGAAAATGGACTTTCCGTCCCTACGGAAGTCTTTCCCACCTTCGTAAAGGAAAACGACATACTACACTCGGGAAATAATTTGATATCCCGTATCACGATGAGTAAAAGTACCTCGGGCTAAAGCCCTCGCATACTTCTACTCATCTGTATATGAAATATCAGATTCCTTCCCTTGTATAGTGATATACTATTTCACACGTGTGGCGTTTGCAACTCGAGCCGAAGGCGAGTTCTCACGGAAGAAAACGAGGAAAATCTAATTACTGGGGAAATAAATAAAACTCCTTTATTGATTCCACTGTTGAACTTTTAATTTATTAATAAAATTAAAAATTTTTTAAGTCGAATGCAATTCGAAAGATCTATCTTTCATCATCAGCAACACACAACTAAATCAAAATCTTTTACATCATTCGCCTATACATTTAAATAAGACCACATTAACCATGTAAGTCGTTTCAGACATATCACGGCAGAGTAAAGTAAACCAGCCAGGAGCGGCTCATTATCGAATCGTCAAATAAGGGACCTAACACACTGTATGAAAATAAACTCAAATGAACACTGACATAAATTGAAAATTTTTATTCGCAAAGAAATAAGGCTACTAGATAATTCAGGTCACTTCAAGTACTCCTGCCTGGTTTACTTTACTCTGCCGTGGACAGATGATTAGGCGTTTTGGAGGGGTTACAACGGAATGAAAGATTTACTATGGACTGAAGGACGACTTTATGAAGTCAATGTGAAGTATTAGATTAATATCGATTCCAGATAGATGTTTCTCTACTAAGCGGGACAGCAGTTTGTTAGTACAGAGAAAATAATAAGGTAAATAATGGAGAGTTGACCTAAATTAACAAATCCCAACTTTGAACTTGAATTTCTCATCGATTTAAGAACTATGTTACATGGAACCACTTTTTTTTATAGATTTATCTTTTGTTTACTTAATTAATATAAATTTTATTAACTATTGAAGATTTCGTCTAACAGAGTTAAATAATATTAATAAAAATGCAGAGTTAACCTACGTGAACTGTGAGTTGTCCGATTTCATATAATTTCAATAAATCATGAATTGTCCCATATACAAACCTCATGGGACAACTCGCGGTTTATTGGATCATCATTTTTTCTTCATACAAATTTATACGAACAACTCAAGATCACTTTTCCACAAGGTCAAATCTCAATTGAGTAAATAATCAATTGATCCATTACTTCGCTCATTTACACTAAAACAAATCTGTCGCTAACAGATGACTAAACAGCCCTTTCTCAAAGTTTAACCGATCAACGCCGGCTACAAATGTTTCTGCTTATAAAGACTAATATTATTATTATTATTATCATCATTTCTTCTCGTTTTGGTAAAGAAATTATGTGGCATCCACAGTGTGGCATTAAATGTCTTTGGGGGTAAATGGTATGGTTTAATATGGGTATTGTGTGTAACATTCCATGTTCAAAAGCAACGATGTTTTGATGGATTTTGTATAAATGATGGGCCAATGGTTGATTTCATTTCATATTTCTATATAAATATGGGTTAAAAAGATTACTGTTATATTTGAAAGGGACGACCCCAATCCGATATACGTATATTCATTCAAATATGTATATAAATAGAGTATATATACAATTCTTAGCGAAAATGTACTCATCGAATTTCGGTTGGATTATGAAAATAGAAAATACATTACGAAGGTATTATGATTAATCTCAAATATTTGTTGAATGAAAACTATAGACAGAATATGAACACTGGAAATAATGTGAGACTTCAATGATGGGTACAATTGATTCAAATCCTATCTTTCATTTAATGTTATTAAAGTATAATATTACGTTTGCTAGATTCGTTCACAATTCGCACACAATTCATTCACATTATGTGAGTAAATGGAATGAATTGAAGATATGTTTTATATGTATAGCGAAATAAATGTTTGCAGGATTAGCTACAAAGAATTTTATGAATTAAGTATGTAAGCAGGTTAGCTTGCAAACCCTCTATTGTATTAATAAATGTTATGTCTTGTGTTCCGTTCCAGCAAAATGTTGTTTGTCATACTCGATCAAAGCATAATAAACAAAAGATCAAAGCCGACAGATATATTCCATGCTTCGAGCTACGTTATACATTGTCTTCATATTATGTGCAATATTGTTTGATATTAAAAGGATTGAAAGGATTGTTCTATTAGGAATAGGATTTTTGTGTTCAAACAAACCTTGTGAGCTGAATGGACACAACAAAAAAAATGGTAACAAAAGATAGTGGACTTACCGAATCACTGGATATTTGTATATTAAAAATTGGACCATTTAACTGGATTGTGTTGAGTAAACAAAAATTTTCTAATGACCAAAGACAAATCGTTGTGTCAAGACTCGATGAAACTAGAACATCGCTTGCGGTGCTCACTTGAAGCGCAGTTACTGAACCCCGATGATGTTTTATTTTTTCAACCTGGAAAATTTAGTGATTATATTACACAGCACGTTAGTACAGTTCCTTGTTTGAATTGAAGATCCAGAGTCTACTCTTTGGGAAATTCTTTCATTTCTATCGATATATGGTAAATCGAATTCACCACAAAGAACGAGACAAAAATGTAGAGAAATTCAAGCAGAAAAAAATCATTTCCCAAAAGTGTACTCTGCTTCAATCGTCACACCGCACCGGAAGGACGTTATATAATGTAAAAAAGACGTAAGGCAATAATCATTTATGTTTATATTGGGAACGCAATTATACAATATTTGTTTGTTCAATTATTGCGAAACTCCAATAGTGTATCTCCAAACGACTAACAAAATTCGCTGGTGTATATTTTTCAACACAAAGTATAAAACAATAAACAAACATCGAACTTGCTGAGTTCATCCGCTCTATTCCATTCGATTGGCTTGAGTGAAACGACATTTTCCTCACACAACAGTTGTCTGAGTTGATACTGAGTCGGAAAAAAATAATAAATAAACATTGCAACGGAATCGCTCCATTACATTATCGACTTCATTTCGTTGAGTGGCAACATCCCCCGAAACTATCACACAATGAAATTCAATCAACACTCACACTTCGTTCGGTCAAAGGATCATCATAAACCCTTATGAAAAATATATCATATCATCCGTTTTCTTATATTTGACTGCGATATCATGCGGAAATATAAAAAGAAAAGAAGAAAAAAATGCGAAAATACTTACCAATTTCCCAGTCGCTGCTGCTGATATAATAATGTTCGAGTCATCTCCTCCACTTATGATTAATGAGTTATTTGTTGAACTTGTAACGCACAGTACACCAGCCGTATGCTCTCTGGAAAATTTGTCGGAGAAAATGTATGTCATTGTGTTGGTTTGATGGGTAACAGGGAACAATCTTAAATACACCCTTATCAAAAGTGCTTTTTGTTAATCTTCACAAAATCTCTTCCATTTGCAAGATATTCACTTTCTCGTATAAATTCTTTCTTTTTTTCTTTCACGAAAATGAAAATATCATTTGCCACTAAGAAGTTCCAAGATTTGTATCATCAACAAGAAGTAGATGGGAATTGTAAAAGGAATAAAGAAGCTTTCTTACTGCACTCTCCATTTCAACGTTAACGCTTTCATATCCCACAGAATAACAGACGTGTCTTCTGATCCAGTTATGAGATATTGCGACTGCCGTGGTACTGACAAGCATGTGACATTTCCACTGTGACCTGGAAAACAGAACGGAACCATCTGATTTTTGTATACATAAACATAAATCACATTATAAAGATTTTCGTTTGAGTCGTATAGTGCGGAAATCTTTGTACAACCGACTTTTATGTATATTACATCAACCATCTAAAATAAAACTCGAGGGCATCAATTGATTCAGAAAAACGTGATGGGAAAATTCTTTGAGGACTTATAAGTAAAGCTTCCTGAGTGGTTTATTGCATGTTGATGGTTCCTTTCGGCGAAAAAGAGGTTTACCTACTGCTACAGGTTTTGAACATATTTAATGGTTATGGTTGCTCGAATTCTTTTCAACACTTACATATTCGTCGTTATAATACCGTTTCCTATACCAACACAAACTGAATTCGGTGTTATTTTTTATGTAAAATTTTGTCATTTTAAAAACAAAAAAAATTTGAATAAATTTGAAAGATTGCGATAATTATATTTCATCGACTAAACAATAATTTAGGATCGAGTCTAGACAGAGTAAACTGCATAATTAAGGAGAAAATAAATAGTTTATTAGTGTTAAAAGCTACAACTGCATAGAACACCTGAAGCTATAATACGTTTCGATTTTTCCTCAATTAAAACTCGTGATGCATAACAAAGCAAATATTTATAATCAACACAGACGGTAATTGTTTTTGTAGAAACAGGCAAGGGTGTAACTTGGAAACTATTTTATGGATGGTAATAAATATTCGCACGATACTTTACATGGAAAGACCGTAATATTGTGTCGGATGTCAATAATATTGGTTGAAATAGAATTATATAACGGTAAAGCCCTAAAAACTGTTTCAAGGAAGTGCTTTAAAACTTTATTCATATAATCATCGTCAGAAACGACAAAAATAAGCTTTAACACACATGTGGTTTTTGATAGTAAAATTATGTTAAACCGATTGAAGTAAAAGATTTTGAAAGAAGAAGAAATAGCAGATTCAACGAGCTGGTGATACGCTTTTCGCTTCAAAAAGGTTTAATTATGAAAATCTTCTGGTGGAAAAGGTTTTCCCATATTTTATTATCGCTGGTTAATATTTTATTAGATTTTCGACCGTTACACCAGTCTCGTGCGAATGTCGTTCAAAATGAACGATTTGTTCTATATCTTTTAAAGATATCCAAATTTAGTCAAAAATTTACATGATTTACATGATTACAGGCAAATTATTTTGTTTTCAAACGCATGGAATCTGAAATTGGGGGTATACCGAGTAAGCAAACAAAGTGGTCATCATTCTATTAAAAAAGGCAAAACAAAACCAAAATAAAACACGGCCATAATTGTTGTGTTTACATCAAAGTATTAGAAAAAACGCTATCTCTAAATTAGAACATTCACCTATGTAGTGTAAACATCCCTTTTTCGATAAAGAAATCCACAATATTGTTTAATTGATGAAATATATCTAACACTTCCGTTAAGGGGGGTTGCTAAGAATGTTGGAAACGGTTACATAGAAGCATTTATTATACTCTGTAATTTACGGTACTTATTTCGAGGTTTAACAGTTTAAGTATCGTGCTTTAGAATCTCGAATTCTCCCACATAACCAACGAACCGATTTGTATTTCAGTTCCGTATTTCGTTTGTGTGAAATTCCATAAATACTCGATCTGTCACCCCAAATTGAATTCTCTTTCGTATTACACTACAAAGAAAAACCACGACCATTTTACAGTTCAACTAGTTTTGTTGTTTCACACCGAAAAGATTTATATTCATAAGACTACTTCATTGTGCTGTGCAAAGATTTCGAAATTTTCGTTTTGTGCACATTTCACATACATCCCCCTACCCCTACAATATGATAATTTATGATTGCAGACTACTGTATGTAAAATTGTGTTTATAATTATGCACGATTCGCCCGGCTTAGCAACTATTCAATTAATCAAAACTCAAATTATCAGCCAACATATTTAATTAATCATTGCACCACACAAATGTAATCCATTTGCTGGTAAAGATGGCAACAACAGAGCAAGTCGGATTTAGCACTTCCTATATTACATCAACGGTGTACGGTCTACATATATTTCCGTTCCACACAAAATTAATTACTTTTCTCAAGTTTGTATGATAACTTTACGTCTCGTGCAACCATATAACATTCGTTTAATTAAAATAAATTTTATTCAACTCAAACTTACCCTTAAATGTATGCACTAAGCTATTACTCATGATGTGCCATAATTGCGCGTCGCCAGTTTTCGGTGCTATCACCAAATGCTGCTTGGATGGAGCAACAACGATACACCTAATGGGACCCGGACCCGAAATCGTCATCGTTCGGATTTGTGATGGCAATGGCACCGGCAGCCAACCAGTTAAGGGGACATGTTTTTGGGAAATTTTATTTTTTGTTAATTTAATTGTTTTTTTATCGATTCATTTTTGTATATATACCAGCAACGGTACCGTATAGCCATCGCACCATGCTGTTGCAGACCGAACGGTGATGCTTAGTAATGAATTATCATTTTCATCGTGGTCGGAAATTGGTCTCAACCATGATATAAGCTGGAATTTTTTTCAATTTGCAAATTAGTTTCA
Organism: Bradysia coprophila; assembly: GCF_014529535.1. NCBI lineage: Eukaryota > Metazoa > Arthropoda > Insecta > Diptera > Sciaridae > Bradysia > Bradysia coprophila. The sequence goes on from NW_023503616.1 coordinate 662,148, forward strand.
ATTGGTAACACAAACAAAAAAAAAGTTTCATTCAATCGAACCGAGGATATTAATTATTGAAAATGAATGCAGCATGAGGGCAGTATATTTGCTAATAATAATTAATAAATTGTAAAAAAAATGTGCGGTACCTGTGCACCCAATTGCATCGGATCTCTCGTTAAAACATCGCTCGATTTCCGTATAGTGTAATAGATCAGCTCAATATCTCTGTCGAGTATATAGCAGCGTACGTGCTCTATTAAACATCGCAAATAGCTGATTGAAACAGTTTGCACCTGTTAAGGGTTGAGCAAAGTTTTCGTGTAAATTATAAATAGTTTTCCAAAAGATTTACAAACTGAATTTAAATTGATTTATGGGACCGACTTATTTCAGTTAGTAGCTAGTTCCATTATTCGCTATAAATTTACAATTTCTGAACGGAACGAATTGCTCCAGACATGCCCTTTTCCCTAATGTTACGGACATAATACATTTGGGTCGTAGAAAATGTGACCTTTTAAAATGATTTTTTTTCTTACTCGGACAACCCGCAGCTTTACAGCTCCACGAAAGTAGATATAAAAATAAATCTGGTTATAAATAGATTGGTGAACGAAAATCAAAAGTGATTGGGTTGAGTACAGTCGTGGAATTACAAGATCTAACAATAATCCTGTGATGAATTTCAGATTACAATTGAAAATACAGTATAATTGTCCATGCCATCAATGCAAAATTTATCGAATATGGTTATCGCTTGTGGAATAAATAGAAATATTTAACCTGTTATAGACGACAAGCACATGACCAGTATTATTATCGGGTCTATTACTTCAATCGATCAAAGTATTTTTAATACTTTTACTACTTTTTAATACTTTTAGAACGAAGTGTATTGGATAGATCAGCGTAGTTACTGATGTGTGGCAAACAATATTCATGCGAGCCTGTGAGCTAGTAATGACATGAATATTGTTGGCATTAGTGGTTAACGTTAAATGTGGCACATAAACATCTGAAATGACTTCATTTTTGCTCGTCTCGTTGGTCGAGTTGGATAGGCGCTGGATTTATAAACCAGAGGTTGCTAGTTCAAGCCCAGCTGTAGACAACATGAGCAAAAATGCTTTCACTTCAGATTTTGATGTCTAGTATGTTTCACTTAATAAATATTTTTAATAAGTCGATTTCAAATCTTTTACTTCAATTTTTTTAACATGTATTTTTCTACTATTTTAATAAATGATTAAATTACCCAGAGCTTGTCATTATCTTTGTCGTTGTTATCGACAACAGATGAATGGCCGTATGTGACAGGTTAATTGGAAATTGTTAGAACTGATAATTTCTTCCCTGTATGAAATGCCATTAAAATGGAAAAACTGTAACAAAATCTAGGTCCGCCTTTGCATGAATAAGGAAACACATTTCTAAAAGGTCGAAGAAAGGTATATACATACATGCCGACCATGACCGTTGAAATGATGTTAAATCAAGTTGAACTTCTTCTTTTTTTGAACTTTATTGTAATTGGGATTGTTGTCTGGCATGAGAGTAGTTTAATTTAATCGATTCACCGTTCACATTTCCAGACAAGCAGACATGCTGTGTCACGTTACATTAAATAATTCAACATTTATCATCACATCCATTTAAATTAAAAAGTAAAGCAACAATCCAATGCACAGCATTGCGAACGGCAAGGATGTAATCAATCTCGAAATTATTGTCAAGGAGATGTGAATAATTCCAGAGGCTTTTGGACTAGACGACTCAATCAAACATGTCACTTATATGTCTCGTACAAGTTTGTATGTTTAGAACTTTCAGAGATATTTGTCGTTGAGTTCTTGTTCTCGGAATAATTAATGTTGAATTATTGTCGTTCTAGTTTTCGGTGGAATAATTGACCGATTGCAAGCTAGAGTATGAAAAACAAAATGTATTTTCATCATAGTCAGTATACTATTCATTCATAAAAAGTTAGGTCTATCAATGGATAGGTCGAGTGATTCCTGGGTTTCTAACGAAATATCAATAATGTCACGTGCGGTTGGTACGTTTTTCCCACACAACTTTCTCAAATACAACTTTATTTACCTTCAAGCAAATTGTTGGTAAACATTAACGAGCATTCGGAAAATATTCTCATTGATGTACATCCCTAATATGTCTATCTATTATAGTGCTCTGGTATATCAACGTCAATCAATAACTTCGTTATATAGACTTTAAAATTGTTTATATGTGTACACAGCGAGAAAGGAAATATGTTGTTTTCATATTATCTCCGACTGGTGAAAGCCAGTGTTGGGTATATCAAACGTTAATAGAAAACCATTGAGGAAAGATATACGTTTTATATAGATATTCATTTTTATGAGAATTTCCTTCTGTTTGATTAAGTGAGATTTATTGAGTCAATGAAAAAAGTAAATTTTTATTATACTGACAGGTTTGGTGTGTCTATGGAGAATATAATATGTGAATAAATATATTGCCTTTATACTCAGAAACAACCACATCACACATTATCCCTCAACAAAATAAACTGCCTGCAAACAAAATGAAATAAAAGGTTTTCTGATCCTTGTATACTTTGTTCACATTTATGAACACCAGTGAACGACGAACAAGCAAAAAAAAATCCAATAAAAGAAAATACGGAGATGCGAAAATAATAATTTGGCTTTATCAATAATAGTTTGTCACATCCTCAATAAAATGTCTTGCGTGTCGCTTTCCAGCTAAGCAACGATTTCTCATATTTTTTTTTCCTCGTCTCTCTTTCTAGTAATGTCTTCGATATTACAACCGAAATGATAATGGTTATAGCCAAGTTTCCCATTTAGAACATGAAAAATCGATTTAAGCCATTTTGTCGGAACTTGGATGACTTGATGAGTCGCTTAGTACTATTTTATTGTTCGATAAGGGAATAAATGATGGCACTTTGTCAATGTTTTACATTCAAAGACGGTTATTTATATCGTAAAGTTTATGGGTTTCGTGTAGACTTCAAGGTCGAATGAAATGAAACTCAACAAGCTAATTAAATGCGATAACAGGCCATCTATAGAACACACCTGTATAATCATGGATTATGAGTTTGATCTTCAGTTCTTTTCTTGATTACAAATAGAGATTATACAATTGCTTCGCCATTAAAAAAAAACGATTTTCACGATTCAGATACAACGATTGTAATTTCCGCCCCACTTACCAACTAAATACATTGGAATGATGACATCTTTATCGACAAAAAAGTCACAGTCAACCGTAGAGAAACCAGAGGAAAAATCTCATAGAGTAGATCCAGAAAAAACTCAAATAAATAGAGCAAATCACATTAAATCATTACGTAAACTTGTTGACGCTGTTCGAGAGCACTACAAAGAGGGTCAATTAGACGTTGATTTCAAACTTATCATCTATATAATAGTCACTTGTACTAATAAAAGTGGAACATCATTAAAATCAAACAATTTCACAATATGTGGAAAATGTTCAGTGCAATAGTGAAAAGCAAAACTGGCTGCATAATATCTATATTGATGTTGTCCAAAGCGTAGGATGGTGTTTAACTTCAGGACTATTTTTTCGATTTTCAATTCAAATCGTTGCTTTTGATATTAGTCAGTATTTCGGTCTTGAGTGAATGTAAACAATTTAGTTTCTCATTACAGCAGGGCTTTTTTTTGGGATTTTTTTTTCTGTAAATTTCTGAAAAATTCCCGAAAATTTTATATGAATTTTTCAGATATGTTCGGAAGTTTTCAGAATTAAAATTCCCACAAAATAAGCCCTGACTATGAAGATATTGATATAGAGATGATAAGTTCATGCTCGGAACAGGTCAGGTTGGATCTAGTATCGTTTTAGATTTACCTGAACCTATAAAACTATAGTTTCTATGAGAGTGACTAGGTTTCAGTTTTCAGTTTTGGTAAGAAAAAATCTCATCCTGACCTAATTTTCTCTTTCATATTTTTGCACAGGTATACCCTGATATATTGTGGAACTTTCCTAGAAACAAATTATGCGATCGTTACCAAGCTCATTTTTATCGTGTTTCCTCCTGCTTACATCAACATTTTCTTTTTATTAAAACAAAATTAAAGGTAAGTGCATTTCCTAACGGTCTCCTCGCATTACACTGTAATTGAATCTAAAATTAGAAGAAGAAAAAAGATTTTGAAAAGGCTTTTCAAATATTTTTTTCCTATTTAATGTAAGATTCGTAATTTCATGTTGCCTTTGTGATAGCAAACCGTTAAAAGTTAACTTTTCTACTTAAAGCACAATATAATTTACTTTTGAAAAGGATCCCTTCATCTCATTACGTCGAATACGTAATTACATTTTTAATACAATCAACAGTCTATCTACATAACGCTATGCTGTGTACATTTATATATGTATGGTAAGGTATATGTAATTATGACGTACAGTAAATTACTCTAACCGATAGACTGAAACATACATTATATTTTAGCTGTCTCATCAGCATATTCTTGCATTATAGTTAAATATATATGAGTGTGTGTATATACACTATGTAGGCAGAATGGAATTATTCCTTTTTGCAATTAAAGCTAGTCATTTTCATTAACTGAATTAACGTAATTATATTTCTCCGTCACCTTTCATAATGTATTGAATAACTCAAAGGGGAAGTCAATCAACGAAAATATTCTTACCGCAGCCAGTAGAAAATCGAAATTGCACACAGCGATTTTTTTGAACTTTGCGGTATCCTCCGATTTCATTAGATGATGCCATGATTCTTCCACATGTCGAATACTGTATGATACATCGTCTCCTGTTTTGGCTGTACTGGCATCATCTGTCTTGCACAAAACAAAATGGAGAAAATTAAATGGAATTCGTATAGAATTTTTAACTTGATAGTGGGAAGTGTGATTGACCCAATTTAATATTGGGAATTTTGTATAGCTTTCCTAGGCTTGGAAAGCTTTTCAGCTTACAAATTAAATGGTAAAATGGCTTAGCACTTGAATGGTAAATGAGATAATCTAATTGGATCATTATCCCATTAAATATTTCTAAATGAAAATGGCAGAACTTTTAAATTAATTCCAAAACCGTTCCAATGGAATTGACTATACACAAAAAATTACTCACCAGAATGTTCACTGTTAACAGTTGAGGTGTCATCACTGTCGTCTGCATCTTGATTGAAGAAGATATTTGCGATTTCGGTATGCACAGCACGTGTTCCATCTGGATCCATGTACCTAGACTTTGATATATCAGCGCATAAGGAATGTCTCCATTGTATTAAAACTTTGCCAGACATCAGTTTCTCTCGAATCAGCGGTGCTGCAACGACAAAATATCAAATTTTTCTACCATATAATGAGCAACATTCGTCGTATTCACTCTTTGAGAAAATGAACTTAAATCTTTCTTTTAATGACTTTGGAATGGTTTCAATTTCTACAGATTCAGATTTCAAATAGAAAAGTTGGAAAACTTTTTGTGCTGTTTGGTTTCGGTTAAATGAATGGAAACAAAGTTAGTGAGGTAAATCCGGTAAACCGTAACTACAACAACGAAATGGTGAAGCTACAATATTCAATAGTTTTTTTTTGTATACAAAATCTCAATCAATCTCAATTAAACATTGCTCTCGTATTATACCTGGCACTTTTTTTGGCAATGTTCCGCGCGGAAAATAAATTCTGAATGTTTTTTTGCGTTGTTATGTTAAAACCTCTTTCTCATCGCTGATTAATGTAGTTGTTAAAATGAAAGTCACCAATTTATTTCATTGAATGTATTAGCATTGTCATGGAAATCATAGAATAATGAAAATAGAATACAAATGAGGAAAATAATGTTGGGAGTGGCCTATACACAGTAACTTATCTCGATTTTACGACGACATTCACCATTGCCATTAATTAAGTACTATGACGCTTTTCCTCCGGTTCGTTTCAACATTTTGAAGTTGTCGTATACTGACAACTGAAACTCCAATCAGTCGGATTAACTACACATTTCTGAACACATTAATTAAATCCTCAAATAATACTTAAGAATTGAATTTGTAGGTGTAAGGTGATTCAGAAGTGCAGACTTTTATATTAGAGAAATATGTAAGAAATAATATTAGTTCCGAAGAGAGGAGATTTTTATGCAAGCGGTGGATGAGTAGCACACAGAAATGCCGATTTGATTGATCGTGGAAAGTTTTTGTGTGACTCCAGCCAAAATGCCTTGTTTAGATTGTGTCAAAACTGTCAAAACTTTCTATTATCAAATCGACGGCTAATATCGTTAAATAGTCTAGGAAGAAACAAGAAGATCTGACTAATACAGTCTTATATAGCAAAACTCGTGTTAAAAGAAATTAAGTAAAAGATTTGAACTCAGTTCATAATAATCTTTAGATCAAATGAAGTAATAGATTCGATAGTGCAACTGTTGGTATGATTGCCGTGTTTGAAAGGTTAAAAACCACCTTCACAAAATCTGAGGTACCAATTTGGTCTTTCATGAAACTGGGAACCGGGCAGTGTTTGTATTGCTGATATTGGATGCAGATGGATCAGAAAACCTTTAGTATCCTTGGTGACATATAACACTCTAACAATGGAAAAGGACAAATCCATTCCAAACGTGACATTACCTATAGATATAGACTGGTTTTAATATGAAAGTCACATATTTTACGGTAAATGGACAAGCATTCGAATTTTAAATTTGCAATTAAAATCCTAAAGATTGCCATCGCAAGAAAATATTTACGCGCCCCAAAGATTCTTTTTGAAGTAATTATACAAGAAAGTCATCCGTGTTTCGTGCTTTGTATACAGACAGTCATAAAGAGATTGTATAATAAAATCCAATTTAGACAACTCCTTCTCATTGACTCGAAGAAATAATTTCTAGAAAAATGTTGATTCAGTTTCAAACGAAAAATATTAATCAAAGGAAAATGAAAATACCGCGCACGCTAAGGTTACGATGTGGTTATGAAAATAAGTTTGCGAAAAGGTAATAAATCTGACTCAAGCATTCTCGAAAGTATTTTCAAAACTTTATGTAAACAATTAAACACACAAACTCCAACGGATGAAATTAAATTTTGAGAAATATAATCTCAGCAAGGAATAAGAGATAATGAAAATTAAAGAAGGCAATCCCGGTGGAATGGGAAATTATAAAGAAATAAAACATTGTAGCACGTGAATTAATTCCCTTTTCATATTATTTTTCTCATCAAAGTGGCGATGTAAGATTCTATACTCGTAGTCGCATTGAATACGAGACGTGTATATAAACGAACTTCTTTCGATAATCTCAAGATTTTTAAAACACATAATAGTGAAAAAAAAATTTGAACAATGCCGACGATAGATTGGTATTTTCCTCTTCGAAATGCAAATCAAAGTAGAACTAAGCGTATAAGAATTCGATTATCTGTAATTTGAAGTCATGAATAAAAGATGCAGTTTATTAAAATTATCAATCTGGGTTCAAGTACATAATTCACTTTGAATTCTGTCGGCTCAAAAACATTTTTATTTGAAAGATATTCCTCTTTGTGTTCAAAGTTTGTGAACGAGGCTGCAGTTTTTACAGCTTTCACGCGTACCGGCATCAGAATGGCTACAACTTGTGTGTAAACGCTATTTTCTTTGAAGACAAAGAAATCGAAGCCCGGAAAAATAAATAAAGGTCGCTAGCAAGGCTCGTCTTATGCAGCGAAATACATGCTAAAACAAATGAAGGAATAGATTTTTTCAGTCTTTTGACCTGAAAAAATTAGTTAGATCAAATCAACTAATAGCATTAGCTCATTTAAATTGTTATTTAGCTCACTGGAGCTATGCCGTGTTACTTGATAATAAACGGAAAACTTATCATATTATGGTTGGTATTGTATACACATCTACGCTATGCTATAATGTCGAATAAGGAAAGAAATTTGCTAAAGAATATTACAAAACTTACCAAGTCTATTCCGAATGCAACGAAATGATGAAAAGTTAAAAAATCCCTCCGATGTCTTGATTAGCGCTTCGCTATTCTGAATGGGCATCAGCAGTTCCAGTAATTCCGTTTCGGTGAGACCATACTCTGAACATGTAATATAGGTAGCCAGCCGACCAACGGCTTTGACACCAAACCTAATTTCCAATTCATCAAATTTTCTCGTTACGTAATCATAAAACGTTTCATTCGGACTATCCACATTTAAAATCGTTTTATTTCCGTCCAGTGAAAGTCCATACAAACAGTCGGCACTTTTAAATCGCTCTTTCTGTATTGGCGTTAATCTTAACGATTCAATCGGGACTTTGGTTGAACAAATCAAATACACATTCCATGGCAAACTGATGGGCAGCCATGATAGAGCTGCAACAATATCACAGTCCAATGGATTCAATTTGTGCAGATCATCGATGAATAGAAATAAAACTTCGTTCTGTAGGTCTTCGCAACGTCTCATTAAGTTTTGAAACCAATTGTTTATATAGAGCGGATCAAATGATGCATCTTTCGGTAAATAACCTTCTGGAATGTTGAATATAATTGAAATTTGCTGACAAATAACCCGTAGTAATTCTAAATTGTACGCGGATCGTGGAGTAGCAGCCGCAAATCTTATCACACGATGAACCTTTACATTTTCAATCCATTTCGTTACATTTGTATATAATTCGGCGATTAAACTGCTTTTTCCGCTTCCATGGTCACCATAAATAAAGTAGGGTGCATGCCGGGAACAAGATCGATAACTTTGAATTATATTTGAACGAATCTTTTCCGGTACATGGGACGATAAAAGGCTTTTTAATTGTTTGTTTTCGTTGAGAAAACGTAAATGAGTTGAATGTTCATGGAAGATTTCCTGGAAACAAATATTGGAAAATTTTAGTATTTGCATTTATATTTTGGCAGGGAAACAGCAAAATATGCGCGCCGTTCGTCTGAATTCAGTATTTGAATAATTCAGAGATTTTCCCTTTTAGCAAAAAAAGTGATGTCTAATTGATTTGTTAGTAAGAGTAAATATCTTCCATCGATAATAAAATAAATTGTCTGTTGTTTGGCATATATATTGATAAATAAGTCTATGTGTGCAATAAGTCTATCAAAAAATAATTAGTGTTATCGTATTGTTTATGTGTATCCCACAGACCTACATTTATTACTATACTTCTTTAGTTAGCACTTTGACAGAAAACGATTCAGTTGCTTTTTAAAGAAGGAGTAAAGCCGACCTTGAATAATAAATAATTGGATAACGCGTTGCACCTGTTTAAATTTGAGTTTACAGTGCCTAATTTTAACATTCATTTGATTTATTATTGCCCTGACAGGATCTGAAACTTGAAATTCGTCAGGTTTCCAAGATTCAAAACCTACCCTGGCCTTTACTATTGAAAAAAATTAATAACCGGGAAATTCAAAACTATATTCAAATCTGATATTTTTTAATGACAAAGTACGTGACGCTTTGTCATACCTTCTATTCAGTTTTACCTCACAATAGCTATGTTTATTCTGCACACACGTCACGACACACCTAAAGCTACCGATATACCATTTTTATTTTACTTCACAAACTCTTTAAACTAACATTTTGATCTGGCATTTCGATTTGTTATCGTTGTTACTACACCTAAATTGTTATAAAAAAAACATTGTGTAACTTGCATAATACATAATTCATAGTTCGTGACACGGCATAAATTTACCGTAATTATCCTTTTTAATGAGATTATAAAAGTTTTTCTTTACGTATAAAAATGTTCTATTCCTTTACATAACGGAACGAGAGAGAAAGAAAAAAGCCGTGACTATTGTACCAACTATTCCCATAACCCCTTCATATATCCGATCATAAATTGAAAAAAAATTCGTTGTCACAATATTCATTTGATAGAAGACAGAATTTTCGAATTGAATAAGAAAATGTCACAAAAATTTTCGGAAAATCATGATGTCCGCTAAGAGAAACCAAACTCAAAGACTGCATGTTACGCTACATAGTTCAACGGTCATTGAATCAACGTGTGTTTCGAACATTATCATTTTACAAGATTTTTTTTTTTTGCATCAAAACCCTTATTCACCTTTCCACAACAACGATTGTAGACATTTTGTAACAAAAACCGCAAATTTGCATATAGCGAACACATAGCGTGGGACGTTGAATACATATAAAAATAGATATGGATGGATGGGGAAGGTATAATATTTTTTGTTGTTGTTGTTTCATGAAAAAGCTCAATTGAAATTAAATCGTGGTAAACGAAGTTTTATTTAGTTTTCGTTTTTTTTTTGTCACAAGTCATTGAAATTTTTTACAGTGACACAACACGATAACTGTTGATTATTTGCGGTACTAAAAAATGGAAAAAAATTGAATGTTCTGAGTCAGAATTCGGGACGATAATAAATGAGTCAATCACTCAGATATCCAATTAAGTGCGCAATTAGGTCACCATGGATAATTTTTTTACGGACTTCTCTTAACGACACAACATGTTGGACGAATTACCCAAAACAATTTACGAAAATAATTTTCCCAACTTTATCTACCCATTTGCAAATTACTTTTGAAATTATCCATGGCAACTCTTAAGCGAACAAATTAAAATATTGCTGGATGAAATATGCGTATTTTATTGTGACAGGGTCAAAGAAAACGCCTCGAGGCTTACACAAATCTGGTATATTTAGACGAAAAAAAGGCAAAAAGATGTAATCATAAAAATGAAAATTCATTCGTGGAAGTTGTGTAATAAGTAATAAGACCGTCTCATACACATAATCAAAATTAAACTGAACAACACAAAAAAAGATAAACTTTAAGGCATACCTGAACGGTTTTCTTTCGTCCTTTTATTACATCTGGATCGTTTACCAAGTCTTTATCAACGGAATTTCTCATTTTTGCCAGAACCATGCTTTTAAATTCGCCTAAATATGTTTCATGTTGGTCATTATCTGAATCAATAGTACAGGGTTCACCGGGTACACTGTTGATAAAATGAAAGAGGAAATACATTTCTTTGAATATTCGTAACATTTTCGTACCGGATGTTCCAATTAAAACGAAATTATTCACTAATTTAATAAAATAATTACAATTTAATTCATACATAAATATCTTACGTTAAGGTTGCATGATTTTCTGGTGGCAGACATGAAGTCAAGCGCTTTTTAATTTGTTGTGTACGGTCACGCGATTCCTTGTTTATTCGTTCGGATGGATCATTTGACCATTCTCGAAATACGGCTAATATATTTTTCGATGAGTATTCTGTAATGAAAACGGGTGCGGTGATGTAAATAAAGCTTTTTAGCTTTCAACATATTGAAATAAAATCTTTCACTACATTTGTTTTATTATACATTTTGCTATATAGGATGACGTTAGAGAGCGATCATTATTGATTTTTGGCGTCGTTCTCGATAACAAATGACATATGCAGATTCGTCATATTGAACCATGAGCTTTCTGCTTGAACTTCGTGAAAAAAGCGATGTGATACTTTTGGTTATTAGAATACCTCATACTTCATTTATTTTCAGTGATACGTCAGCTATCGGTTTTCCTAGAAACGCTCTAAAATAATTGGCTGCCTTCTTTCAATATATTTTGTAATAAGATGAAATTAATAAAATAGAAACTCGTAAATTTTAACACCCTTGACATATAATGCTGTCTAACCAAACCAGCAAAACAATTAACTTTATTTCATTATATACCATATTAATGTAACCCATTCACCATTCGCACCACATGCAACACTTTATATTGGTTTCCATAAAATTTATGAAGTTATTCTTCTGATTTTCTCTTTTTCCTATAAATTTTCGCTGAACAAAACCACCAGTAAATTTCATCTTAAACAACCGTGATGTTTAAAACAGAAATATTTGAAAGAAAAACCATCGCGAACACTCTTTGCCATAAATAATATTTTTAAAAGAAAATCTTATAAAATCTAAGAGTAAATGACTTCAATGAAAAATGAATCATTATTTAATATTAAAAGAATTTCTCTAATTACCCGTTAATAGCTATGTCCGTTATCGGGTGTCATGCCATAAGGCAAAAAAAATATTTTTCTTAACGAAAAAAACGTCCCGTGGTGGTGAAGATGAAGAATTTCTTGCGGGCGGTTTAGGTAATTAAACGGACCATTAGACATCAATTAATAACGTAAACAACATGTTTTCTTTATATTTTATTTTTATGAAAATTAGAAAGGATATTTGCTTCATAATTAAGCAGCAGAATAACGAAACCGTGACTTGAGATAAAAAAAAAGATTTTCGCTCTAAATATTATAAAATGTGTAACTCATAACCATGGTGAATTAAATTTGTTACGGGGTAAACGGATCTACACCACCATTGTTTTCGGTACATGCGAAACATTTAAATTTTTTTAATCAACATCAACAACAACATTTTCGAATAATTCAGCAGAGCGTTTCCTACGCCCATAGACTTACCCAATGCCTTATTGATCTCTAATTCCAGTGTTGTACACTTGATTGATACTATTTTATCACATAATTGTTGCTTATGTTGCATTGATTGAAGTATTTGATTTGAAGTACAAACTATTGCATTGCGTAAATTATCAGCCTTTCTCAACCACAGTTGTTGGTTTTCGTTTCTGGAATTTCAGAATAGAATCGCTATAAATTGGATCGAGAATATTGCAGTTAAATGGAAAATGTGCTCGTATAATTAAATTAGTCGAATGTCAACCGAAATGCATTGAAATGTGCAGCAGTTTATCAAATTAAAGGGAATATAATTAACGAAAATTTATTCCTCTAATCTAATAGCGCTGTGAAATGTACCATTTCATTTTGCATACCCATTACAATGATTGTTTCTGCCACCTGTCTGCCACTCTAATTGAATATTGAATTGATATATCATGTGTCACAGTTTAAGGTTTATTTTATTCCGGTCTTCTCTACACTTTTTCTCTTCTACGCAGCACTTTTTCGTAATATTTCCAACGCATATAAAAAGACCACAACTCAACATCCTAGAAAAAGCACTCACATTTATTCGTATTCCTAAGTAATACTTTTCAAGTTAAAAAAAAGGATTTCTTGCAACTTTTTATGAAAGTCGACGAAGCGAAAGTGAAGCTCTTAATTTCGACGAAATAACTTTGCGGATTTGTAAGCATCTTTTACTTTGATCCATTATCGTGTACTGCATAAAGAGAGAGTGCTTCAGTTGTATACAGTTTTCGCTTTGTTTTTTTTATTTAAAATTTGAAAAAATGTGAGGAGGAATTATTATCCGTAATGCAACTAAGTCAAGTACATTTGACGCGACTGTATGTAGAAATTTTTCGGTAGCATTAAGGTTGGTAACATTTGAAATTCTGAGTTCCACCTGTACAGTGCCAGTGGGTGTTTGGTAAGTCTTTTACGATTCTTATCACTTTAACTCGTCACAGTTCATAGTACGTTCCATATGCTAATAACAAAGGGCTTTTGCTCAATTGTGCGAAAAATTGATAAATATTTTCAGTTGTAACCAAGGACTATTTTTGAGAAAACATTTTTCTGAATGTTCCCATATTTTCGGAGATTTTCCTTACAGTCAGAAGCAGTGAACTTTCAGCGCAAATTTGTTTCTTTGTTTTCCACATACATCAAAATTGTTTATTTATACTTGTTTATACGGTTGAAACTGCTACACGCACACAGCTGATAGTGGTAAAACAGTTTTGATTGTGTGCATGAGCGGAAAAACAATGTTAACATTTTCAAACGAAAAGTAATAGATTATGTGGAAGTAGTGTTCAAATGAAAATTGATGAAAACCAATACTCTCTCTAGCATCCAAACTCTCTCAAAAAATCGAAGTAGGGGGGAAAATAAGTTTGAGAAACGCTGATTTTTAATATGACTTAAAACCAACAACAACAACACGAGCGAACAAAGTAGCAGTGATTCATAAACGTATCTACCACCTTAATAATTGTAGTTTGGTTGCTAGGGAGAGTATTGTGAAAACTTAATGGAATTGATCTTCTGGTTAATTTGTAAAAGAAGTGTGATAATTATGGTTAAATGTGAAAGAAAAAGAATTAAATTTTGATAACGAGATGTAAATTGATAAATTAATACTACTACATACAGTCTCACTGTCATTTTTTTCAGAGAATGTCATTGTGAATTTGCAATGACACAATAAAATTCTCAGAAAAATTTGACAGTGAGACATTTGAGATGACTGTACTACTACTATTACAACTGAAGTAAATTCATGATGAAATGTCACTGCCTCTGACTGTAATTTTCATCAAAAATATTTTCGGAAAAATTTGGGAAAATGTAGAAAAATTCAGGATTGAGATAGAGATAAAATTTATAAAAATATATGAAACTGTTTTCATCAAAAAAAAGTTCCTAGTTTTAACGGTAACCCATATGAACACACTAAACCCAACTATTTAATTCAAACATCCAAAATGTAAACAACCCAACTGTTTTCCACTTTGTAATTCGTTACACTAAAATTTTAAAGTTATGTGTGACACGATAAATTAAGAACAAATCTCAAATCGTGAGTCTTTCGGTATAAATTCGAAATGCTTTTCAACAAATATAATCAGCACCGTGTCACATCAACGACAACGTGATGGCACTAACGTATACACTCAGAAATTGATGAATTTGTTGGAAAAGTGTTCCAGGGTGTCGTAAATAATGCTGATGTTAGAATGTGAAAGTCGCTCCTCGGAGGCAAGTTTCGTTGTTTATGTCTACATGAGATGATGAGATTATAAATATGAGAAATGAAGAAATTTGTTGATGTGAAAACTACATAATGTGTATGGTACGTGGATTCAGTTTTTTTTCCCATAGGGAAAAGGTGAATAAGTAGGTAACTGCAAGCCGTAGGAGTATGTAATAACTCGGAAAGTACCTGTAAAAACCGTATCAGAAGGTTATTCTTTACATAAATGTGGGATGCTGAACACTGAAAAGTTGAGACTAATTTATGTAGGTTACCTGGCCAGAAGCATTTCTCATGGTAATATGGTAAAATGTTTTTAAGAAAACATCGTAACATTTAGAGGAAACCGTCATTAGGTTGATTGCCCTTTTCAATAACAAGAAAACTGTTTTACGAGAATAGGACCGTGCTACACCGCAATTGTCTTAGTAGATGCACAGTGACGTACTGCACAGAATTAATATTGCTCTCTTTCGTCAACCAATCATATTTCGCTTAGTGTTAATAATCTTAAAAATGACACCGATCGTTCGCGGTACAGTTTCGTATTTATTATTCACAAGTAGTGTCGTGGCCATGAAATATCGAAAACAGTTGTTAGTAATACGATTAGGTTATTTCATTCGTTAATAAAACATCGACCGAAAAGTGCTGTACAATTTTGTGATTATCGGAGTGAACTGAAAATGATTTGTTCAAAATTAATTTATTTTACTATTTTGTCTATTTATTTATTAAATGTAAATGTGATTGATGCTACGGACGAAGATTACTACAATTTGTTGGGCATTGAAAAGACTGCAACGCAACATGAAATTAAAAGAGCCTTCCGAAAATTGGCACTTCAATATCATCCAGACAAAAATAAAGACGAAGGCGCTGAAGAACAGTTCAAGAAAATAGCTGAAGCATACGAAGTGCTCAGCGATGAAAACCAGCGAAAAAAGTACGACCAATTCGGCAAAACATCTGGTGGATTCGGTGGTGGAGGCTTTGGAAATTTCGATTTCACTTCATTTTTCAAGCAGTTCGATAACATATTTGAACAATTTGCAAAGGGTTTTCAAAGTTTCAAACATGATCGTACGGAGAAACGGGACAGGAAATCAGGGGGATTTAATGGATTTAAGTTGGACTTGGATGACCTGTTCAGTGACATGGATTTTGACGAATTAAAATTCTTCGCCAAACGTAAGAAGTCATCCGACAAGGAATCGGATGATCATTCTACCGAAGACCATGGATTCGGTGACGGAGACTCATTCTTTGGCACACATTTCAAACGTGGTGATAAACCGAAAATTAATTTTGGCTTTGATGCAGAGGAGATGATGAACAAGTTTCAGGCAAGTTTCAAGAAGGGATATGATGACGCTATAAACTCATTTAACGAGAAGATGAGTCAATTGAATTCTCATACATCGTACACCGTGCGTACTGTGCGTACTGTGCATTCATCACATACTGAACATACATCCCATACTGTTCATAGTAGCTTTGGTGACAACCTAATAAATGACTAGAAGTACAAGTTCTGAAATTTAATTTTTTGAAAAAACTGAGAAACAATGTTGGTCATTAAACGAGTTGCCGCTAAATATTATTTTGGTTTTCTTTTTAAAGCAAACATCTATACTATACTCACTCACACAAGACGGAGGCTAATTAGTTCAATACATTAAGCTGTGCTCAGAACTCACACAGTGTTACAATACTAAGTGTAGTGTAAAACAGTAATTTGATTGATTGAAAGAGAGACAGAGAGAGATATGGACCATATTAGATCGCATCAGTATAAGACATTCGACGTAATTTAGTTAAAATTGATCGAAATGCAATAAAAACAACGAATGCTCTCAACAATAACAGTCAATTACCTGTAATCCTGTCTCAGTTCATAATCATTTGTATTCGGATTGCTGGTTTTCGTATACCAGTCATTAAAAATAGTTTTATTTTCACTGCTTGCATGTTCCAATAGAGCATTGAATACTTCTGCATCCAGTTTAGTTGGAATTTTCGTTTTACCTACATTATCACCAACCAAAGCCTGTGGTCATTGACGAAAGACCAAAAAAATGTATAAATTCCTAGACTGCCGCGTCAACAAAATCTTGAACTTACAATAAAAAACACGCTCTTCGATACTCTACTACAAATCTCAATCTCTTGTAAATGATCATCAATAACATAAGGGTCTAATTCTGACATCGTTTCCATTTCTTCCGGACCGGTGCCAAAGTGCATGTCAATAATTTCCACCTGAAGTAAATTGATATTATATGTGAGATAGTATGAGCCACATATGTGGCTATAATATCCAATAAATATTAATGTTATTTACTTCAATTTGTCGATCATCGTACATGGATTGCAATTCTGGTCCAATCAGTTCCAGCAGAACTTTACGCTCTTCACGGAAATCTATTTGAAATGATTTCATTACATTATTATACATCAATTTCGTTTACATTTATTATGTCTACACGTCTTATATATGCTGATGGCAAAAGATGAAACTTATACGTTCGAATAAAACCAGATTTAATAGATATGATAGGTATACGCACCCTTCTTTAAAGCAGCCACATAGACTTTAATGATTAAAGGAGCTGGCAATTTTGTATTTTCGCTCAGGTGCCCTCGTAAAGCATGGAGCACTGCTTCTTCAACCGGAACTGCCATTTCGACGTGTATGGGAAGCGCACTGAATTTAATTTAATCGTTGTACGTTATCAGCATTATTGATTATGTACATGTAATGCCAGTGTAACCTGTACGAATAGAAGTAAAGAAAAAATTATAAATATTTATTGTTGATTTTAATTTTATTCTTCTTTTGTGTGAGACTGTAATAGCTATAACGATGGTATAAAACCGAAATGGTCTGGTGTACGTATAATATGGCTGTAATTTCGTATTCATTTTTCTTGTTTTAGGGGATGATGAGCAAAATAAAATATTCAAATAAGGTCATAATGCGAATAGAATAAGCTATTATTGTGCTATTTAGTGTCAAAGTAAATGGATTCAATAGCTTCAAGCTGTTAAATCGTTAAAAAGACATATCTTTTTATGGTTGAGTGTTTGAGTATTATTTGGAATTTAACAAGAAATTAAGCAAGCTAGAAATGTTAATTACATTTAATTTTCGTTAATTAGTAACAATATTTAGTTTTAGCTATATTCGGCATGTCGGTATGCCATTCACCTTATCAACGTACTGAAAATGAAGACACGAACAATTGGTTAGATATGTTGCCACAATGTTCTTATAGGATATTATCAGACATGCCATTATCACAGATTAAGAGGATTAGAGTGAGTGCAATTATAGGGAGGGAAATCCATGACTTAAATTTTTAATTTACAAACGACCGCACTCTACGTAGAATATCTACGATATGTTTCGTAAATTATATCTAGATAGTCATCAACATGTAATAGCGATTAAATCTGTTACTTCGTTTGTTTAAAGTAAATCGCCAAATAACACGACACAATAATTAACGTAGATTTAGAAACGGAAATCAGAGTCCTCTAACAACTATGAGATCTGTTACTTCTTTTGTTTCAAACATATCGCCTAACATTTGTACTGAAATAATGTTTGCACAGTCCAAGTACCTGAATGGTTACAGAGTAATAAAGTGCCAGTCGTGATGTGCATGGATTCTTGGTGAGTATACACGCAAAAGCTGTTTTTATTTGAGTTCCTATATTTGTTTTAAATTCTTCAGGTGACTCACAGCTACTTGATAATCGCGTAACGTTTGATACAAAACCTTTTACTTAATTTTTTACTAGGACAGTATGAGCCAGTATATAATATATAATTTTGTATAACGTAAACTATAATGTTAAAAGTAAACTTTAATCTGTTTTCCAAGTTACTAGAAATGAATAGAAAATTTTAATCTGCTACGAAGCTATATAGAAACATACATCGTACGCTTTCTATTAACTTGTTGAAACTCACATCGTGAGCAGAGAAAATATTCATTTAACCAAAACCTTAGCATAATTTTATAAACGGTTAGCTTTTACTTCACGTCTCCTTAAAATAGGCTAGTCTCAAAATGTAAAGCTGCATCGAAAAATCGATATGCCCTTTATGTTTATCCGATTATGATGGTTGATTGATTTCAAATCATCATAAGTATCGTTCACATAAAAATAATTCATCAACAGATTCTGTAGATCCCTCCCGATGGCATAAATATTAAACGCTCCCTAAAATTTTATTAGGACAAAATCCTCAATCTTATCATCGTAACCAGTGAATTATGAAACATTTTGCATACGTTCCCTGTTTGTGTTATGTTAGCAATGATCTGCATAAACAAGTGGTAAACAACAAATACGACAAAATACAGTTGAGTCCTTGGTGGGATGGAAAGATACCGGGAGCTTTTTATTATTATTAAATGGCATACGAGAAACTGTTCGTAAAATGTTAAGTTTTTACCTCTTTCTAAAATGTTATCTTTCAAACATTGTACAAATCTACACACTCCTGCTCCATATATATATTTTCATATGTAATAAGTATGAAGACTGTGCATGAAATGAAATATAACAAAATACAGCTCGCTTTTCATAAACCAGGCAAAGGGGGTAAATGTGGTTTATGATGATTATAGCATTCGCATATAAAGTTGAGCTTCACCGTTCTTGAAAAAAGAGAATAAAAACAAAGATTTTATAGCAATGGAAAAGGAAGGAAGGTGTATATACCTTATAACGATATGGTAGTCCCTGGTTCACATCGCTTTTCATTTTCGGTTGTGTAATACGGCTGTGTGTCTGTACATAAAATTTATTTATTTATTTTTTTTTCTCATTTTTTTCTCAAAGGGAATTTATTTTACGTTCCACGAGTGGGTGTTTTGGCGGAATTTGTTTACTATATCAAAGACAACAGGATAAAGATTTTTTTTATTTAAACTGATTTGGAATAAATGTCCGTCTTTAATTCCCGTGAGCGTTAGTAGAGGTGGAAAATCTGTCTAATTCTGAATTTTTGCTTTAAATATTTGAATTTCATTTACACAGAGAATATGCAAAGCGTTATCTTCATTTCATTTTTGTTTTTCTTTTTCTCAAAATTTATTTATTTATTTCTACACGAAGTCACAGTAAACAAACTCGCATTTACTCTCGAATTTAGGAGCAATGACTTCGTTCTACTTTAGAATGAATTGTGATCAATAATCGAGATAACGTTATACGGCTCTTTTTATGTTGTAATTTACTGAGGTTGTCAATTATTTTATGTGATTTACAAATTTTGGTAGCTCATTGGTAGTAGTTCAAGTAATATGACTATTATACTATAGCTTTCAGTGCAACAATTGATCTATTATAGGCCACGGTGCTATAATTATATCATTTCTAATTAACAACTCTGAATCTGTTTATTTTGTGAAACAATTTATTGATAAATTTGGTCAATTTGTTAGTATAGATAGTCATTTGTAAGAACTAAATTGAATCAGCGTCTCTTTTATGGAAAGGAAAACAAACACGTAACAGAGGCAGTTCATAAATGCTCATTTTTGAAATCCTCCTGTCACGCAATAGGTCTTTCGTACAATGTTGTAAGGGACTAAACTTTCTAGCATTCGAGACCGCCCTCCCGAACTAACCGTGACATACTTTATGAATGACCCCACAAAGATAATTATTAACTAATGAATATCGATTAATCCACCTTTATACATTAAATATTGTACCTGATTGTTATGTACATACCATTTGATTTTGGATGTTATTAATTAATTCAATTGTTTTTGGTCTCTTTTGTTATTTCATTTTTTTTTTGTAAATTAATAAAATTACTGGATGTTTTATGTTTATTTTGTAAAATTGAGTTTTACAGAAAGAAGAAAAATTGTTATGTTGTAATTTTACAAAATATTTTTTTTCTGCTTGAAAAAGTTTCTAAATGAAATTCGGGAAGTAATTAAATTTAATGAAAAAAAACTTTTTACAGCAAACTTTGTGTATAAAGCTCTTAATCGCCCTGGCAAAACAATGACTGTTTGCCTAAGGTTTTATGCTTTGTCATCATTTGAAATTTGAAATGTTCACTTTTCCATCCACTTGGGGAACCGAAAGTGTCTCATCTTTTACGTGGCTTGCCGCGTCTTGACGGCAAAGCTCTTGCAAAGTTGTTATTATTGTAAATTTTTTTAGCGAAGGGTATGAAATTATGAAGAAAGAAAGAACAAAATAAGGTAAAATTATCTGTTTTTGCATATTGTAGTAAAAAGCTTTTGTATAATTTTCAAAGTATGTGACTAAAGGAATTTTGTTTCCCTTTGTATACCGCACCGCATTGTTTTAATTTTAATTGCAGTATTTTACCAGAGTTTAAATTGTAAACACGACATTCAAATAGAAAATTACGTTTTCTTGCGCGGTCATTCAAATATTGTACACAAGCTTTTGTGTGAAAGGGGTGGCAGGGGAGTATAAACCTTAAGCTATATACATAGTTTGAATATTAGGTAGCGTCAGATTTTTTGACGCTAAATACAAAGACGGTAACGCTAAACGCTCATTCAACGTTAAATACAAATGAATGTCAGTGGAACTGTCAACTAAAAAATAATTAAATTTTGACTCGGTAGTTTTTTGATCAAATAGTGAGTAGCGCGTGATCTCAGGACTACGGTCGAGTAATTAGTTTTTCCATCTGCTGAGCGATAAGACTTTCAAATCATGAATGGATCAATATAAAGAAACGAATTTTTCTAAAGTCTTATCTATCGACAAATATAAATCTGATTTTAAACTATATTACTTTACCGTAGTTCTGAGAACCCGTGCTTTTGACTGGCGTTCTGTTTGATCAAAATCCGTCGAGTCAAAATTAAATTATTTTTTAGTTGACAGTTCCACTGTCATACGTTTGTATTTAACGTTGGATGAGCGTTGGATGAGCGTTAGAGTTACCGTCTTTGCATTTAGCGTCGGAAAATCTGATGTAACCTATTTTTTACAGAAAAACAGTCATCGTGTAAGGTTGAAGAGGGTTTTGCATAAGTAATTTCTAGTAAGATCATACTATTTGAATGACCTCCATCTAATTATACAACATTCAAACATAAAATGTAAACAAAGTCGGTAACTAATTAACCTACTAAACAGTAAATACCTTTCAGAAGTCATATAAATAAACAGAATATTTTCTAAACCATATATTTTTACAAGAAAAATACTCTAAAAATAAAGCGAAAAAAAATCGTTTAAAATTTGAAACAATTTAATTCGAAACACAAAAAAACACAATTTCATTGGCAAATAACTCATTCATCGCCATCACTAAATTGGTTCTTTCTTGTGAATATAATAACAGCTTTTCATCTCAATAGAATCCATGTGCTGTTTTTCTACCAACCGAGAAAAATGTGGTTACATTAAATTAGTTATCAAAACCTCTCTGCGAATGTGAAATTTATATTGAAGTGAATAAAGAAACGAATATAAAAATTGTTAAGATGATGCTATAAAAAGAACTTGGCGAACATTATAGCATCTGCGGTTATATTTAAAATCCAAATATTTTCATTTAAAATGTTTAGTTGACTTTGAAAACGTGAAAAATAATCAGAATGTACATTTCGTCGTTTCAAAAGCTTAGACACAAATTGCTCATTTATTATCGAAATGAATTTTTCGATTAAATTCCTTAGAAATTGTTAATTATTTAAACATCTTCCTGTGATTTCGGAAATGATTTACAGCGTAAACTCACATCATAAACAACAAATATATTTTCCCAGAATTTTGTCTATATTCCCGCGAAAACAAAACTTAAGACACGCGTCATTATTCAAATTTCGAAAAATTCTCTGAAAAAATGAAAAATTCATAGAAAAGTCTTTCCCATGTTTATTAATGTAGGCGCTCTGGTACGAGATCCATAAATTTCCCATGAATTAAATGTGCACTGAATGTGTTTCTGATATTGAAACCGTAAACATTCAATCGGTCGATGTAATTAGCAAACACATCTCAACTGTATATCGGCAATTAAGCTAAGTCTGATTGCTGGGGTTGATGTAATTGAATCTTACATCTCTCTTCTAATATTCGTATGAGCATGTTTCAATATTCATTGAATATTTAAACATGAAATTAATGTTGAACAGTATGTGCTCTTTGAAATGGCAATCAACTTCTTTTGTTTAAAATACGGCCGGGTGTTTTATACTAAATCTTTTCCTTCATTTGTTTACATACATTTTGCCGAGGAGGAAACTACTGGGGCAATTGAACCTCGAAGAAATTGCCGTAGCATCAAGTAATTAATAGGAATTGAAGAAATTACAAGGAATTGACTTGAAATACGAGAAATTGAACGTAAATGAAATAAAAAACGGATAAGTATGATGAACGAATACGGAAGAACTAAATGAATGCGAAAAAGAATGGCCGGTTTCCAGTCTTGGCTATTCGGTCTATAAAATACGGTTTTGCTGATTTGCTGATTCTTTCATTTACTTTCAATTTCTCGTATTTCCAGTCAATTCATCGTAATCAATTCCTTGTAATTCCATCAATTGTTATCAATTCCTTCAATTTCTAGCATTTCCTGCAATTCCTATTGATTACCGGATACTTCGGCAACTACGAAACCACAGTAATCTCGACGGTTTTCATACGTTTTCTTTGAATTTGAAGGAAATCTTAGAAAATTATCGAAATAAAGAAAAGTAAAGAAAAATTTTAGAAAATATCGAGGAAATTATAGGAAATAATATGAAGTAAAGTGCAAATCCGTCAAAACGGAATTAATCCGGTAATTGAAGGAATTAGAAATTGTTTTGCCACGCTTTTGGACAGAAGTTTCCCCCTAGTATTTTGCTGTATAACACAATATCCGGTGGTAAACACTTATTTTTGTAGTTGAAGTCAATAACAAATGATTAGACACAGTAAATAGTGCCTTTGTATTGATTCTATCGTCAGTCTTAATGCAGGCATTTGAAGTGAATAACCCAATCTACTGTCTCTGGTTATTTTCATATTTTCGGACAAACGAGTTATAATTCTTGATTCGAAAAATTTTAGGTTTGATTAGGTTAAATATACTCTGAGAACGTAAGAAGAAAGGAACAAAAAGTTTTACTATTGAGAGTATCCAACTGAATATTTACATGAGCAAACTAATTCAATAATGCCACGTGTGTATTTACAAAACTTTTGTGGACAAAAATCGATGTTTTTTTTACTTTACTTCGTACTGCTATAGATGTATCGTTTACATTTCATTTCAGTTTATTCCACAAAAAATCATCTGAATAAATTGGTATTTAGCTCAAATTAATCAATCAAATTGTTATGTAGTATACTAAAATATCTGGAGAAATGCGATAAACCACAACAAAACTACCTTTTCAATCACCATTCCTTATAAGAAATATATTACCACTACCGTTGTGTAATAGCTTCCATGTTAGACTGGATTACCACAGTAAGCCTTTAGGGTTACACTAGGTCACTAATTTGTTTTTTACGTACAGTACATGGAATCAGTTATATAGATGGTAAAATGCCGTATAAAACGTGAAATGTACACTAGACCGTGTTTCTGTTAATATTTGAACACTCAACTTTGTTCTCGTGTTTTCTGTATAATACCCGTCATTGTACATGGTGACGGATGAATTATTAAAAATGCCTTTTTAGCAACGGACTTCTTTTGGACTGAGTAAATATTTACGTGTTTGTAAGTTTTATCAACAATATGGTTTTATATACCACATAGCAGTGTGGTACAAATGTTTGTCTATCCGTTTCCATTCAAGAAACAATTTCGTCAAATAACTCTTGGAACAACAGACTTTTTTTAATGTAGTGTTGTTGGCTTGATGGTTTTCTGTTTGGCAATTGTGAATATAAAGTGTTTTATGAGTATCTAAATAACGCCGAACTAACAAACAAATCAAGTATATCATATCACCCCACATAAGTGATCGATGGAGACGTCTAATTTGAACTAATGAACGAGCAATGAGTGGACGTAACAAAGTTACTAACTCTCGTTAAAGTAAAACTCAGCTCAAAGTTAACGAGTCAAATATTGTGATTCACGTGTGCCGAAATTTAGTTAAATATCTACGAAAATATTACTAGCTATACACAAAACTGCAAGCATAGTCTTCGCTATTGTATCGATAAATGTGTAAGATAAAATAGTGTTTGCTGGCCAGCTTATTTTTCGATGTGTTTACTGATTGTTTTTTGATTGATATTAGGACCAAGATTTTTAATGAATCATTTTACTGTACGAATTAGATTAGAGCCAAGGCATATTGTGTTGGTATAAAAACAAAATTGGTAGCAAAGTTACGATTGATTGCCGAGTTTGCTGATATCGGTGTATTATATACTTGTATAGTCAATAATAGTTGTTTGTTAACCGAGGTGCTCGAGTTAAAATTTCCTATTTTCTCCAAGAGGTGAACAC
Organism: Bradysia coprophila; assembly: GCF_014529535.1. Lineage (NCBI taxonomy): Eukaryota > Metazoa > Arthropoda > Insecta > Diptera > Sciaridae > Bradysia > Bradysia coprophila. The sequence goes on from NW_023503616.1 coordinate 687,382, forward strand.
AACGTTTTTCTTATGCGCGAGGTCACCTCGCCGAGGCGTGATCTACCGTTTTCCTTCACGAAACAAAAAACATCAATTTAACATACCATTGTTGAAAACATAAACAAAGTGACAGTTCTAGTGAGAAAAGTTCTATTTTCTCCCCAAGGGAGAGAAAGAACTGCACTTTTCTTAATATAAATCTCATTCGATCTATCGTCAACAAAACCCATTTTCTCATGGCCTATTGAGGGGAGAAAATAAGGTAAATCATACCCCACATGTGAAATAGTTGTTTGTTCAACGAGGTTGAAAATTGCATTTCAAGTGTGTTTTTTATGGCCAGAGAAAGGGCCACAGATCATCCGAGAAAATTCAATTTCAAGTTTCAGAGACAGGGAGAAAATGACTATTTTCTCGCCTGCGTTGTAAAAAAACATTTTCATTTATCGCCCTCTCAATAACAACCGTTAATTATTGCTTGATTTGAAATGTAAGAGATATAAGAAAATGGTGTATAAGAGTAAACGAAATAACACAAAAACTCTGTGAACTAAACACCGAAAAACTCAATGTGGTAACATTTGATTGTACCTCAAGTTTCAGTATAGTACTTAGAAAGTACGGGTAGACAGAAAAAACGGCCTCCAAGTTTTCTGAAAGCATGCATGGAAAACAGTCTTCGAGCATTTTATGTGAGAAACTTTTCCTCTGAACCACGGCTGGATTTTCCTATGATATATGTCATGGATGCTATGAAAAGTTATACATAAATAAACTTTGTTTGGCCGTACATCTGATCCATTAAATATAAGTAGTTTAGACCACACTAAGTCCCATCTTTTGGGTAGGTAGGGTTCCTTGATGAAAAATTTTCTTATTGATTTATTTTCTTTTATTTTTCATTTCAATGACTCCACGCAAATGACAATAGTTTGACGAAAAGAAATTTTCTTCGGAAAAATCCATCAAGCGTAAGATCGAATTATTTTTGACTATATTTTGAGTTATCAATCTTCCTATAACTTTGCGGCAAGATTTGTATTCAACGTCATTTATATACATCGATTAGTAAGAGGTGTCTAATATTCTGTTTGATCGCCTTGTCTGACTAAACAATTTAATCACAGAAGATGTGAATTAAGTGATGAATGTAGCAAGATGAGACGACTCTTTCACTTTGGTACAAAGAAGAAGGCAAGCCCCCGGTACAGGATTACACGAATAAATTCCAAAAAAATCATTGGCAGATGAACTTTTGTATCGTGAAGAAAACATGAAATTTGTAGTTCATTCTACATTGAATAAAATATATAGGAGAATGATGTTTAAAAAAGAAGAAGAAATGTAATGGAGTTTTCCAATATTTTAGTACATTCTGTCAAAAAATTACTGCTGTCACTGCGCTTATTTGCATGTGAACCAACATCATATGGTGACATTTGTTCTGTAATGACAAATTGGTTAACATGAAAATAAGCTGAAAGCTGCAGAGAATGAAATATTATGAAAAAAAATGTGGCTCCTTTAGAGGCCAACCACTTGTCCCATTGCCTAAAAAGAATTATGGTTACATTTGACGTTTTTCATAACACTTCGTACATTTAAAACCATAGTGAACTTTGCTACAAATATTTTTCGGTACTTTCTGGTGTAAGACCCTGACTTTCAGTAAAGGAAATAATGTAATACCTTAAAGAAGCAAGAAAGTAGTGTTCTACAAAATTTTACGATAGAAGTTTCATAAATCCTGAAAGACATAAACGATGGATAATAATATCATATGTGTAACAACCTTAAAAAAAACCACCCCCAACCATAAAATACAAATTTATTATCCAACAACTTTCTTCATAAGGAATACAAAAAACAACTTCAGAACAAAAAAGTATTAAAAACTACTTTCATACCCAGTATATTATGAACCAGTGCATCATAAAATTGTATTCTTTTCCTATTCAACATTTTTATGATATTGTTGTGTACGAATTGTAAAGTACAACTTTTGTAATACTCCTTAGTTCTCAATATTTGTAAGTGTACTGTACACAAGAACACACATAAATATAACATTGTTGATACTCAATTCATCGTTTGTATATCTACAGATTACTCCCATTTAAATTTTGTATGCACAGCTCGTTCTATAAAATATTTGTTGGTAACATTTGGATTTCTAAAGAAGGAATAACATAACTACCCGTCGACTACACAACATTTACATGGAAATATTCTATTGAATTCAATGAAAGCTCTCACGTAATATTGCAAATATTGTAACGTGAAAGTATATAGATTCTATATTATAGAACAGAATGTACTATAAATTGGTATGAGTATGGTTACACTTTTTTTTTATGATATGCAACTCTTACAAATTGTAGATAGATGTACAGAGTACAGTGATAGACGTACTTGCAATGGTTGATATTATTTATCTTTTAAAATAGACCATTATGAGTGATATTTTATTTATATTTTATTGGTTCGGACGTAGCATGACAAGGTAGTAAAATATGAGGTAATATGAAACCAATTTTCATGGTTGAGTGAGTGGAAATGTTTCATTTTCAATTCGGTAATGTTACACAACACATAAAGCATTGGTGTCCAGAAATAATTTCAGCTGAAAAACATGCTGACAGGCAACATTAATATGTTTTTATGATTCCATTAAAGATTTATAACGGACTGTACACATCTATAAAACCTTGCAGGAACATTCTACAAAATTAAGTTTTAAAATACAAAATGTTAAGTTAATTTTACGGTGGAAAACTTTGTGAAATCTTATTTTATATCAACCAACACTTTCCGACACATAGACTTGTTGTTTAATTGGTAATTCCTATGACTGAAAGTCAGGGTCATACAGATACAAATCACTCGAAATAGATTGTGGAATAAATTGTTATTGTCACTACCGCAAATATAAACGATGGCACAGTCTGCGAGTCGGTCGTTTGAGCTCCAAAATTTAAAAAACAAATGATTTGCTACAGTGAACGACATCTCAAATGTCTCACTGTCATTTTTTTCAGAGAATGTCATTGGGAATTTGCAATGAAACAATAAAATTCTCAGAAAAATTTGACAGTGAGACATTTGAGATGTCGTTCACTGTAAGAAATTTAAATTTTCATTCAAATTGTCAGTGAAAATATTATTCGTGTGTTGAAAAAAATCTATTCAATCTAGTCAATTCCTTGTTGGACCGTAAATCCGACTAATTCTCAACGTTTTTTATTCGATGAGGTATTAGTTTGAAGTTGGCATGTTATGGACTGATGATCTTAGAGATATTAACTAAATGATTTTAGTCTTGTCGCTTGATAACACAACAACTCGAGTAATTGTCAACGGATTCTCAAAAACATTTTGTTTATTCGACAAGAAATTAAATTCCTGAGGCTAAGCTCGAAGATTATCTATAACTGACTTGGTGATTTTATAATGACATTGCCAACAGAATATTTGTGTCATCGCTTTATAACACGACAACTTAATATTTAACGGATTTCCAAAAACTATTTTGGACGAGAAATAACTTCAACTTCATTTTGAAGTGAAATAAAATGTTGTGTCACGTCACTGAGAACTAGAAATACTGATCTATTGCGCCGTGTTTCGTTCTTGAACAACATAAAAAATTAAATGCAGAGACTTTTATCGTTTTGATGAACTTCAACCTTTTACGGACGGTTAACCATCTGTTATCGATAAAAATAAACACCAAGCTCTGACTCATGTGATGTTAATATAGGCTATATTACATATAACATCACATGAGTCAGCTTTTGCGCTGACCCAGGCGGATAGAAGAGAAACAGTTTCTGACCCAGGCGGCTTTTGTTTTATTTTTATTTTTTTTCTATGTAGAAATCTTCTTCTGACCCCCGGCGAAAGCCTGACCGCACATAGGTTGATCCGCGCCTGTGAGTCAAAGCTATAGTGCTACATACTCTCACGTGTTAAAAGAGATGAAGTAAAAGATTTCTCAAAAATCTCTTAAAACATTTTTAATCAAAAGAAGTAATAGAATCGATATTAACACTGACTATGCTTGTCGCCTAAAATATACAGCGATTGCATACAGTTTCCATTCAAAAGATAAGATATATCCGAGTGATTTATGTCCAAATCCAGAGGCCAACTTTTTAGAAGTTATTAATGTAAACTGAAACTTTTAAATAATCCAACAAAACTAACAACGATAATGTCCAGATAAAATTTTGAATGAAAAACTTTTCTCTTTTATTAAAAATTATTTTTTTATTATTATTTCTTTAGTTGAAGTCTTGTTGCAACCACAAAACTAAAACATTCAAGAATTAGATACAATAGGAATATATTTACTGATGCAAGTCAACACGAATTAAATTGAATTTACTTAACGGCCAGCACTTCGATTTCACATCCACTTTGTTTTATGAATTTTTGGGTACTTTATTACATATTTCAAAGACTGCTTTCTACTGCGAATGGATGCGTCACTACCCTGTTCTACGACTTATTAGATCGTTTACAACAGCAGTGAGTCATTCTCTGCATTGTACATTCATGAAACACACTCTCGAAAAACACTTAAAGATAATATTGTTATTGCCACAGAAAGTAAACAAAGAAATTAGCAGCGAAACTAGCAGCATATCATTGTATAGACAGCCACGTTACCTAACCAGTAAATACTGGCGAGTCGGAAAACAAAACAATTTTTATTTTCTTTGGCATAGTCGAAATTTTCGCATGTTGTGCAGAGCGCGCAGATCATTTCATAAATTTATCACACTCTGTGTCAGTCTGTTTTCACATAACCAAACAGAAAAAACATTTTGTTAATAAACACAAAATCCACCACACTACACTACATGCTGGGTTTTTCAATTTTATTTTTCTTTCTTTTGTATATACGAAATGTCTTTTTATTGATTTTTATTACACTTTTTTATCATAAACTTCTTTATTTATGTTGTAGGTAGAACCATACCAATGTGTGTTATGTAAAACATTTTCGTTAATGGTTTTTCCTTTTTATCACAAAACAAATTTGCGTGTCGTGTGGGTCATTCACGTTTACCTCCTGGTCTGTTCAGTTAATTCATTTACGTCCGGTGTACGAAATTTTGCTGTAATAAAATTGTAGAACAGACAAAGTTATAGCAGACATCGCAAAACGATCATACACTTTCGGTTGATAAAAAACGTCTGAGAGAATTTTCATGTTATTTTCCGCGAGAGCAAATTTTTTCACTTTTAATCAAATGTGACTTAAAGAAATTTATTTTCCCTATTTCGTATTTACCCTAAATTGCGAATTTATGTTGGCAGAAGGAGCTCAGGTGAACATAGTATAATAATGACTGAGTCTAAATTGTATTGACAACAAAACATCTACAAAAAAAGAAATTGCGAATACATTTTAACGGTGTAAGCGATAATCCCGTAGCATCACAGACGCGCGTATTACATTTATGTAACGGTTACTACACAATTTAGCTTGGGAATTTTCCCGAAAAGAAAAGGGGAAAGCTTAATCGATTCAATTTGAATATATTGTTTATGTGTGCGTCGTTCTATGTACATTAAAGTTGCGTAAATGAACTGTATTTGGAACTTTAAACAAATTTTGTTTGTGTTTGTCAAACGAGAAAATGCTTATACCCTGTTCGTTCAGTAGAACATGAAAGCGTAAAGATAAAACAGATATTTTACTCGTTTTATATGTAGCTGTGTTATTAACATATTGTTCCGTTCTGGTTACAAATTTTACACACAAAATTGAGAGAATCAGAATATATACCGCAGAGTATACCAAACAGGTATGTGCGATGAAGAATTTACCCAATTTCAATGTTGTTTATTTGGGAGTTTTTAGACTCAATCATTTTTTCCGAAAAAATATTATCTTAGAGATTTAGTTGGTGTGTTTTTTTAGGGTTTAGGCTGGTTGATTCCATTTCCTTATCAATCTACGCCGAATATTCAAACCACAACATTGATCTTGTTACGAGAAACAACATAGACGATGTTTTGAAGTGATTGAATTTCACAAGCAATTTACGGGCGAATAATTTCATCTTTAACCGAAAATTTTATTGTGAAAAGTTGAAATTTATGTGGGGTAATATGTTGTACGTCGTAAGGTAAAGACGTTGTACGTTAAAGGGTGATAAGAGACTTTCAGCAACGATTCTCAGCAAATTTTTAAATTAGACAGTAGATACCAAGAAAACTCTATTGAAAAATCACTGATACAACCAAAACAACCAAATCAAATTTTATCAATTTAATTGACTTAGTAAATACATTTACCTCCTATGTGCTGCGAAAATTCACTTTCGCCACACCTAAGAGATAAAATAACGTACATAAATGTGCGGAAAATCGTTGTTTTGACTCGTGTAGTTGTACTCCACACTTTTCAAAACAATGATTTTCCGCACAAGTATGTAATCTACTATTGGTTCTAATAATTGCATTAATTAGTCTGTTATTGAAGGACGTTGTTGATGATATACAGCGAACCATTTCAATGTCAAGTAAAAATAGTGTACTCAACATTCTACTGAGCCCATTGTACTGACTACTGAATTAGTGAATCCAACCGGTATTTTCGGTAAATTTATGTTAACGCAGCTCCACATCTATGTTAATGAAATGTGCATAATGTTCACTAGTAATTTATTATCCGTAACTATCTGACTTTTAGGAACACAATGAATATAATATTGTATTGTCATAGCCGAGGTGTAGTGAATGATCTGAGAGCTTCAATTCTAGGCGTATTCACGCACCGCGGTGTAGTGAATAATCCGATGGCTTCAGCCCGGTGTCATTCTTGTAACCAACGTGAAGTAAACAATCAGAGAATTTAGCTCGAGATCTTTTTATTGGTAATAAGTGTTGGAACCAGAAATAAAGACTGGAGCTTACGTAGACTAAATTTACCGAAAATACCGCCTGGATTCCTTACTATAAATCATACATTCCGAATATTATTTAAACCTTTGCATTGATAGGAAAAAAAATTAACCAAGCAGCAAATTCAACAATTTTTTTCTAAAAAGCTTGGGTTTCAACTGCGTTTTCATCAACCTGTTACAGACGGCAAGCATGTGAAAAGTAGTAGTGCAAAGCACCTAGCCGGGTAATAGAGATTTTTACACGTCAAATAGAGTAGTATTACGATACCAATAATACCATTTGCAATGACAAACACATTCAAAATAATTGCGGCTTGTCAACTTTCGGCACCCTGGACTTTACTTAAATAGTCGTGGAATGCCTCCAAATAAATTTCTAAAAATCCAAAACTGAATTCTAGATTTTTAGAAATTTATTCCACGACTATTTAAGTAAAGTCCAGGGAGCCGAAAGTTGACAAGCCGCAATTAATTTTAATGTGTTAAAAAAAGGTATGGAAATATTCGCATACTTCGACTAAAGTACTACTTTATTTTTTTCTATTACCCTGATAGATGCTTTGATTAGTATCGAATCTATTACTGCTATCGAACAAAGTATTTTTAATCTGTTGATTTCAAATCTTATACTTCAATTTTTGTAACATGCATTTCACCATATAAAGGACCATAGATCTTGTCATTAGTTTTGTCGTCGTTATCGATAACAGATGAATAGCCGTATGTGACGGCTTAACAATCTTAGATTAAAGTTACATCGAGTTACAGTGTCGTAAATAAAGCAATAATTATGTACATTAAAATCCCGGAAATGATGAAACGATCTCTAGAGCGAGGGGTGGCTAACTTCTTTTAATTAACATGATTACGCAGTGATTAACCAGTGATTAACAAGATCAGACATCGCCAGTCAGCTACAAATCATGATTTTTTAATGTTAACAGTCATTTATCCCAAGGTTGTCCTGAACAATAAAGAAGTTTTTGAAAATGTACCCAAAAAATGATTAGTGTTCTGGATGGGATGGGTTGGTGTGCTTCTTCCCCATAGATCTTTCTCACATTTTCGATTTTACCCCATTCATAATGAACATAGTGTTGGTATATTTTCATTATTTGTAGTTTTATCGGAATTACTTACTCATAGTATGAAAGGGAATGCTTGCCCGATTATTTAAAAAATAAAAAACATTTTCGAAAAATTTGATTTTCACAATATTTTAAACGTCGTTTTTGTACCTGTACAATGTTTTTTTTTTTGTTTGACTAACTAGTCACAAAAAGCGTATCAATACTATAATACATTCTACAGACACTAGTCTTTATTTATAAGAAAAGAAAATCGATAAAATGGTTTCTTGTGGTCGTTGCTTTGTTGCAAAGTTCACTATAAGGTGATTTTTTTTTCAAATTTAGCTAAGTTTGGTTACAAATGTGAACAAAATCATATAAAAACCAAAATTCGAAACAAGCATCCAATTTTTTTTCATCCTCAGCGAACTTTGCACCAAAGCTAAAACCACAAGAAGCAATACGATGTAATTTTCAAAAATATTTCATGAGTTAAACGAAAATCATCTTTAGAAAATATTTCTTTCTTTTAATAATCGGAAAACCTTTTTTTAGCCCCGTACGAAGTACTGGGGGCTTATAAGATTAATATGCCGTTTGTAACACGTCGAATTGGAAGCAGACAGTAAGGGCAAAGCATTTGGTTATGTTCATAGATGACGAATCCGCAATAAAAAAAATGTCCGTCCGTCCGTCCGTCTGTGACCCCTCTAGCTTGAGCAAATCACAACCTTTTTTCAAAATTCTTTTTTTTCCCCGATTGGTATCGACAAAAGTAAGGTCAAGTTCGAAAATGGGCATGGTGGGGTCGGCCCTTCCAGAGCTAGGGCCCTATAGGTGTTTTTCAGTCTTTCGACGATATCTACCGAAATACGCACGCAATAGCTGCTTGTGATATATCAAATGAAAGGTATTGACGAGTAGAACAAAGTTGCTGAACATTGTTTTTGTGTAGGATGCAACGCGAGCTTGTTGGGAGGGCTCAAAGGTCGTTACTCGGCCCTAAGTGTTTTTTCCACATAAATCGAGTAAATCTCATCCGATTTTGCCAAATTTAGTTTTTTTATGGAAAGTAATTGAATACCGAAAAGAACGTGTCGAAAAAAGTTTCAAATTTGGGCCCTTGGACTAAGGCCGCTACTCGGCCCTAAGTGTTTTTTGCACATAAATCGAGTAAATCTCATCCGATTTTGCTACTTTTTGTTTCATTTGAGAGATAATTGAATACCCAATAGAAAGTTGGCAAAAAATTTTGGGTTTCTAAAATAATATCGTTAATTGTTGGTTTTATTTGAGAGGTACTTCGTACGGGCTTTCGTAATTGCGCTCTGCGCAATTTTAAAAATGAACACTTTCAGTAAATTTGACCATGCCCAACTTGACTTGCATTTTGGTAACAGACGCATTAGAGGGTTGTAGACGTATTAGGGTTCCGGGCGTATTACGGCTACGGACGTATTATGGTTACGGACGAAATAGGATTACGGGTCGTACGGAGCTAAGTCGCAGCAAACGCTCCGACTGTTCTGATGCCTTGTTTTTTATTCCGTTCAATTTTATGAGTGGGGTAAAATCGAAAATGTGAGAAAGGTCTATGGGGAAGAAGCACACCAACAACTAAGAATACCTGATTAGAGGTCCTGAGGGGTCCCTCATCCAGAACACAAATCATTTCTTCGGTACATTTTCATAAAACTTCTTTCTTGTTCAGGACCACCGTAGTAATCACAGTTCATCGCTATTTTAAATTTTACGTAATCAAAGTGAGCAATCGCTCGCTCTAGAGCTTAACTTTTAAAACTTTTAGTCGGAATTTCACTCACACAGGACGCACTCACGTTGTCTTAATGGATGGACGCCATAAAGTTCATAAGTATTTTTAATAAAAAACCAACATAAAATTATGAAAGCAGTGAAGACATTAAAGCTCTTTTCGTTATTTTTGTTATCAAACACAAAGTGATGTTTATAAACAAATTGAAAGTCAAACAATAAACTTCGTAGTTTTGTTGAGTGTTTTTAAATAGAGAATAAAGAGTGTTTCTACACTGTCTCAATAAGTAAAAGTGGTATGTGAAAACCGGGGGACATATTACCATGTCTATATGAAACGTTTTGCTAAAATGTAGCCAAACTAAAACCAATATTGTTGATTTATGTGTAACTCATTCTGTTTGAATCGTATAACCGAATTAAAAGCAAACATTCATTACCTTACTGTTATCTTGAAAACACTTCAACCCTTTGCTTTCGTCAACTGGAAATATTAACGAGATTATTGTGATATCTGTTCTGCCAGTTATACATTTCAATGGAAAGCCTTTTATAATCAATGTTGCGTCATAATAATTGGAATAAATCAACATTTTCAACAGATAAACAATAATTTGTTTTTTCCTTAAATATTCCTGCAAAAACACACACCCGAAAACCCTCCTTTTCACGCACAATTTAATCAAACTCAATTCTGAAATACATAAAACAATAGAGTATGACACGACAAAAAACACTTTTTTCCAATTAACAATTTAACTTCGAAATTATCTACCCTTTGTGCCTTGTAACGAATCACTTATTATTATATAGTATCTGTCAGATGGATAGATAGATAAAAGCTAGCAACAACGGTGTGATGAAGATTGGAGAGGAAAAAAATTATATTTCCAATGAAACAATAAACTCACATCTTATCCCTATACCTCTTCAAAAAAGAAAGAAAAAATTGTATATAAATTGTGATGATAAAACAAAACTTTTTTTTATATATATTTATTTTCACTTTCCGAATCGATATTTGAATTGGGGCCCCGAAAAGCTTCAACAATACACAATTTGTCTGTGTCAACATTACTTTTGTGCGACAGAATCAGTGTGAAAAGCCAACCCAATAAAAAAGTTCCTATTTGGTGAAGAACCTTCGATTAACTCGGATATATATATGAAAGGACATTATCCAAGTGGACGAATGAAATGGATTTCACTGATAGAATTTGATAAGAATAAGTAACATCAAAGCAATAATATACTCAACTCACTCCTTAATTTCTAATAAATCATTAGTGTGTTATCGCCAATGAGTTGTAACGGTTCATATTTATTAACTTACATATTTATCAACGAACTCTACATTTAGGGTTAGATATTTTATTGTTGATGTTCGCTTTATCAATCAATTATTTAACTGTTTTAGCACACGCACACACTCACTATAATGTTAATGTTTAATTAATTCATTTAAGGGCAATTTTCCAACACACACCCACAACAAAACATAAATATTTAACGATGCTTTTTAGATGTTTGATTATATTCGATATAATATTCGCATTCGACCTAATAAATTTTACTGAAGAAAGTTAACTCCAAGACAGCCTTACACCGACTGAGCTAGCGAGAGAAATTGAAAATGTTTCATTTGTTATTCAAGCTTGAACGGAAAAAGCTTTACCGGCACGAGATGAGAGAGAGAGCAAGAGAATAAATTGTGAAAATTTTATGAGAGTGGCCCATTCATTGACTATATTGAAATGTATCGTTGTGAATGCGAATAACAATGCCGTGAAATATTGAATCAAAGAATCCGGGTTTGTTATAAGTGTGTTCAAAAGACCGAAATGCTTATATCACGTTTCGACTTGAAATTCAACAAGTCACACTCAAAACGAAGCTTTAGTATATATAATATCCACCAAAAAACCCTAAAGGGTGAAAGTGTGACGCAAGTCCTTGTTACAAAATAACTGATATCGCTGAGGGTGACACATTCTGCGCCTCAACGCAAAAGTTTTATCAACCAAAAATTGACCCTAAAAATTTAAGAAAGAAAATTTTAGAAAAAATTGCGTCGACTCAAATCGAGCGAAAAATCCGATGGAAGTTAGGAAGTGCCAAAGGAATCACCTGTCATCCCAAAATTTAGGAACCAACATCGGAACACCTCACTTATATCGAAAATATCCCAGATCCATCAAAACACTTTTTCCAATATTGACCAATCATAACTCATTTTTAGAGATCGACCTATAACCAAAATTTCAGGAAAATAGTAAGAAACGTTTAGGAATTAAGAAAACGTCCTTTTTCATAGGTACGAACTAAGTAACACAGCCAATCTCTGTTATCTGAAAATACGAAATTTTGAAGAAGAAGGATTTTGAAATTGAATATCTCAGCCAAATCTTAACTTACAGTAACATGTGATAGCTCGTTGAACTCGTATGGATGCCTAGATTCTAAATATAGAAGCTTGGGGTAGTCATTGGAGTTAGGAGGGGGAAGTCAAAAAGTTGATGTAAATATGCTCTTTTTAGAAAATGTTGTAGTAGAGGACTTGCGTCACGCCCGCCTACTAACGTGCAATCTTACAATCAAAGTTTACAAAACGTTTTTTTTCCTTATCTCACTTATACAGTGTTCTACATAAAACTATATGTTTTAACTACATGAAGAATTGTCTCATTAATATCAACGGTAATGAATTTTATACCAATGTACAGGTAAATCCATTCCGCATTAACTCGCCAAAAATACGGCTTTTGAGTGCCATTGTGGAGTTAAAAGTAGGTCGGTAGGAATAGCAAAAAATATGAGCAATAAATTGTGGAAGGAGACATGCAAAGTATTTCAGTTAAAATGTGAAGCTGCATTTATGCATTTAATATCGATTATATTTCATTTAACTGTAGTTAATGAGAATGTGCAGTAGATAAAACCAATAATTTGACTGTAAAATGTAGGTTGAGATCCAAAATGTTATCTGTACAAGCGAATTAAAATAGCTGTAAAATTAGTAAGACCATCGGTAAAGCTGCCACCTTAAGTGTGTAAGTCGCTATTTCCATATTCGTTTTACATGCTACATCTCACAGATTATTTACTTTAGTAAGTATTCTACCTAACTTCTCTTCGTTTTACAATATATTTGGTTGTTGATTCTTATTAACAATAAAAGCCACTGACGTGTTTTCCGTGGTGAGCAGTCCTCAACCATAAATTGTAGAACATGTATGCAGCTAAACGTGTAATACTACTGATAACTGAAAGCTTACTTCACAATAATCGTATATCGTCAACAGACATGTACACCACATAAAATGACATAAGGCTATAAAATGGAGCGACATGAAACATGATCAAACCTAATGGAAGCATAATAAACATGCGAATAAACTTTCCTAGAAAAATGCATAAAGTTTAGAATTCAGCTTTTATATTTAGCCTTAATGCTTGGAAAATTATTCAACAATTTCGAAATGTAGAAATTGTGAACGCTGCTAGAATTTGAGGTTGTCAATTTGAACTTTCAGAAATGAGTGTACTATAAATATTTGAAATCCACAATATATTTAATGGTTAAAGCCTAGACAGTCACATTACACTTAGGTTGTCTGTCTTTCTACAATATTATTTGTAAGATCATTAAAGATTCGAATAATCAAGAATTCAAATTTGCATTTCTATCAACTCTGACATTTATTTTAAATTTTTATGTAGAAGCTGCCAGGTATACCTAATTTTAAGTGGAATGAGCTGTTAGATTTATATTAGATGGCGGCTGTAGTTCGTTACATATTTGCAGTTTTATAGTGCTTTACAGAAAAGTTACCTACATATTGACCTACACATTAATGTACCAGAAGCTAAAAACGTAGATCCTCTTCACTGTTCGTTTAACTAATAACATCTCTTTCTTCCGCGTCTCTGGCATCTGTACAGTTAATGAAACAAAGAACTCTACAGTCTTCTGAATACATATGAATAAAATAGGTATTTTCTATGTACACTCATAGAAACAATACGACCACTCATCCGTCTTTAGACAAACACCGACAGCTTTTGTATTACTTCAAAGAATCTAATGTTATACACATACACATAGCATATGGTTGATATAATTCAATCATCTCAAATTGTTTATCCTTACACCAATAACACAATCGTCATGTTGTCACCGAGAAACGATACAAAGTAGATGTGTAAAGGCAAATTCATCATATCAGGGAATGTCGAGTCACAAAGAGTTTGTCCTCAATAGCAAACAAATACGCTAAGCAAAGGAAACGTGACGAATATTTCTAATGCGAATATTTTCATTTGAAACGTTCCCAAATTTACTGTGTAGCGATCGTTTTCTCTATTGACTTCCTACTGGCTTTGGGGAATCAGTTACCATCACAACTTATTGCCGAATTGTGTGCTTTATTAAATACATTTGATACATTCGAAAAGTCTATACTACAATTCCCGTAACACTAAATATGGTGTAACAACATGAAAGCCAATGAAATTTATTTATTTTGATAAAGCGAGTCGTCCTATCTTTTCTAAGTAATTTTTCTTTAACCAAGCTTTAACCAATTCAAATTGTGAAAGTTATTGTTGTTGGCTGAACAATAAGCGAGTCATCGCTATAGTATTGGAATATTTCCCACATACCACATTCCTGCTCTTCTTCATCTTAAAAATATCCAAACCTTTTGCAGATGACGAAAGATCTGTGAAATAACGACTAAAATAAGCAATGAATTTTAGTTAGAAAAATGTATGTTAAAACAAAGGAAGTACAAGATTTGTATTGAATCGTTGAAAATAGTTAAATCAAAAGAAGTAATAGATTTGATTATTATAATGATGATATGTCTGCTATAATCCAAATGATCTACACATAATTGGATGAAAGGGGACGTGGTTTAAGAGTATTTCACAAAAATGGAAGAGATAGCAGACGGACACACAGTAAGTAATTAAAATAGTCTCTTAAGTTGGAGGATAAACGCTTTTCCTATCTACCCCATGCGAAAGTTGACGATTCCATAGCAAATTTGCTCCTGCAAAAATGGCCCATTACATGTTCCGTTCATTTTCTACATTTTCTGTGTGGGTAGATATTAAACCTGTATACATTGGATGTTGCTACGTACTTCATTACTTTGGAAACACTTTGTGACACTCGCAAACTCATTTTTTTAGCAACTTGATTCGGTTACAGTCTTTTTGACAAAGTATATCCGAGTCGATGAGGAGTGATTTTGCTTTTATCATAAAATTGTCACAGAGCCGATTATTGTATGACAAGGTACAAGGTTCAAACTGAAGCGGGTAAACGATTTACCGAACACACAATTTTACAAACTTTTTGTGAGCTTGTGCCATAATGATCGTTAGTACAACATCCGACAAAAAAGTGAACAGGAAGCATTAAGATGTTTGACTATAAGTCGAGCACTTTAATATAAAGAAGAGAAATGTAAATTTATTGTTCCACATAATAATGAAAGCAAGCAGGAAGATGCAATATACTTTTTTAGAGTGCAATTCTACAAATCCAAGTCTCTTTATTAAACCGAAACATTCGCAATATTTTCAAGTTTTATGTTTGTTTATAGTGAGAAAAGCTTTATAAATCTTCCGTTTTGTTGTAAAACTTTTGCAAACATAATGCATTTTCCCAGTAAAATGCACTCGTAAATTGCAGACAAACAACTGGAATATAATGGACAAGTTAATTCTACCTGAAAATAAATTAGTGTTATTGTATACATGTACATATTATGCGGAAGCAGCGATGGCTTTTAATTAAAGAGTAAAGAGTTTCTGTAAGAGTTTTGTGTGTAAAAAGTTGTTCATGCCTGACACTAAAGTTTTGATGAAACAGAACCCTTCCGTATCTTAACAAAACAAACTTTGATTGTTAATTCAATAAAGTAAGAGGTAGAAGAGAAAAAAAATGGAAAAAGGATCCTCAAAAAAGTTGAATATTAATTACAAAGCCGAAAGTAAATGGCGAATCTTTTTCTTTTCTTTTTTTTTTAACTTAACCCAAGAAACTCACCCACAAATAAATGATTCATTCAATTACTTTAAAAAATATTAACAATGAAAAATGTCTATATGACTAATGAGCCTAAATTCGATTTTGTAACAATAACAATTAAAGCTGGGAAAAAATGTGTCCCATTGGTTTCGATATCGTGTGTCAAATCAGTGGCATAATAAATATCATTTGACACGGAATCTAAATAGTTAACGTGCCGAAAGACATTATTTAGGGCTTATGAATAATGTCAAAGTAAAACTTAACGATGAATTAGTTACGTTGTTGGTGATTAAATATTATTGCTTCTGATAAAATTCGGTTCGGTTTTTTGTTTTTGTTTTTAATAAATCGTAAGGCCACCGCTTAGTATTACATAGTTTGAAGTGTTTTATACGTTCATTAACAATTTGTAATCTGAAATTTAGATTAATTGCGATAAAAGCCGTATAAAGACTACAAGTAGAAAATAAATATCAACTCGTGACGAGAAACCCCACTGAAAGTGGGTATGAGAAAATTTACCTTTATTTGACTTGTCCAAACTTCATATTAGTCAAATAGAAAAGAAACTTTTTTGGACTGATTTGATTGTTAGTATATTTCAAAGGAAGTGAACGAATCGTCAAGCGTTAATTCACATTAATGAATTCAAAGGTTTCATTTCTGTAAGATTTGCGGTTTGATCATCAGAGCTTTTGACATTATTATTGTTGAAGTGTTTGGTGCTCCCATCACGTTAGCAAAGATAATTTTTCCTTTTTCCTTTTAATTTGGGAGATAATTTTTCAATGAACACGTATATGTTGTGCGTATCCTATTCCATGACTAAAATAATTTGAATATTTTCATCAACCTTCTTAATGAGCTCAATATAATTGATTTAAAGAGATACATTGGTGTCTCTACGTCATTTGCAACTATTTAGCTTTATCAGAATATAGTTTCACTAACATCGTTAAATTAAGCTGTTAAAAGCTTCGTAATACGTTACACAGAACGATACCTGATTCTATTTATTTTGATACAGAGATTTATCACGCTAGTGTGGCTACTTTCTATATATGCTCAATATCCCTCTATTCTATAAAAATGATTCAGACACTGGAGTCTAACTCTGTTAAAGTGAAAGAATATTATTTATGAATGCAAACTTTAGTCAACTGAACATCTGGCATGGGTTATCCGATGGGCAGACATAGACAATCATTTTAAAAATTGGTAAAAACGAACAATAAGAACTAATTTAAACTAAAATGTCCGATATTTCTAGCAAACTAATTCAATTCCATTCAGAATGAAATGTTAACAAGGCTTATTCAACCATAGAAATGCAAAACCCGAAAATTTGACTAGAACATAATTCTTAATTTCATGAGCTTTATCGTCATATTCCGCAGACAAAGTTTAGCTATTGCATTGTTAGTGCAAACTCTGGGCTGACTGACCATTCTGTTTGAGATATATTTTGCCATTTCAAAGTGAAAGCCAACATCGTTTCTATATTTTAATTAAATAATTTTTTTTATTCAAGTAAGTCGAAAACTTCTGGTAGCATTGTTAAAGAGTTGGGTGAATTCTGAAGAAGACTTTCATTAATTTGGCTAAAAAATTGTGAGTGTGTGAAACACTGTGTAGTGTATCACCTTTCATTCATTGCACACCAATAGAAGTTTACTAAGCAATAATTGAACGTGGTATTTGATTCTATTCCAATCAATATGCCAGTTTATAAATTGAATTTACCCTTTAATATAATGGATATTGAAGAGGTCGTACCAAAGGCGTATCAAAAATTATGAGTGAGCCCTGGGGCCACAGAGCAAAAACTGTACAATGTATTCTAATCAGCAGCAAGTTTCAATGTGCTCAAAATGAACGTAGCAAAATGTTTAGAAATTTGTATTCTCAACATTTATTCATTCAGAACGGAACGTTCGCTTGATAAACATTATTTCCTAAGGACACCATTAAACTTTTGAAACATTAATCCTATTTAGTAAGATAACTGAAGGCTAAATTCGGCAGAGCTTGAAAAATTATGAAAAAAAAACTTTTCGTTCAAGCTTCTAAATTGTTCAATGTATCGGTGGGTGTGTATATTGTAATAATCACCACGTTCATGATTCTGAAACAAAAGGTTAGGCAATGTATACACGAAATACGATAAGAGAAACGGTTTCGATTACAGTAAACCAATAAACGGTCCTAGCGTTAAGAACGAAAATACAACCAATCGAACAATAATTTCCGTTGCCAAAAATATTTTGATTTGCAGTTTGTCTGCTGAAATGAGTGTTAGAACTCCAGACATAAAAAAAAATCTAATTAAAAAAAATTATCAAAATAAATCAAACGTGAGTTCTAAACAAACATCGGTATACGGCATACACAAGAATTAGATAAACTCCAAGACAAGGTAATATAAAAAAAAATGGAAGAAAATTGTATTATAAAAAACATTTTTCCAACATTCACGTCTTTATCTATAAACCAAATTTGAATTTTCTTATTTGCATAATGTTATGTGCTTTGATTATGAAATTCTACGGTACCGTACAAAAAAAATCTTTTTTATGAAGCTTATTGTTGAATATATTTCATATGCGTATTATCGCAGAACGATAGAGAGGTACATTTTTTTTCATAAGATAAATATACAAAGTGGTATATTTAACCGTGTTCTTTCCCGTACAATGATCATGTATTCAAGGTTTAAAGAATAAAAAAAAAATGTTTAAAGAAAGAATACTTCTTAAGTAAACAAAAGAGCATGCAAAGACTGATCGAATTGAAATTCACCTTCTTATAATATTATATGGCAAAGAATCACTTGCTCTGTATGCCAGACAATGATGAGGATATGCGAAATACTATGTGTATATAAGATTAATCCCAACCAAGTGTTTTTTATCGCATCGCCGCTTATTAATCCAACTGTTTTCCTATACACACACCATCAAGCACAATCAACAAAAGCTTCTTTTTTTTATTTAAGCTATCAAAAGAGCTTAAGTCACTTTTTTCATACAATTTTCATAATTTCATTAGAAAAAACCATTAAATAACTTTGATATTTTTTGCTTCTTTTTTTTCTTGTTTTCACTTTCCTCCTTTTTTCTAAAAAAAAACTTTATCAAACAAAACAACTTTTTTTATGGATTTTCCCAACACTTACAAAAAGTTGATCTTAAATCAACACTCAGTAAATTCAAAATATCCGAACGGTTGAGCTGGCGAGAGACGACTAAACCTGAAACTGGTAAATTCGGAAAAGCTAACTCAACAAAATCGAATGAGATTTTACTGAAGCGAAGAGAGTTGTGTAGAAGGAAAAGTGAAAAGGGAAAAAAATGTTTATCTGTGATGTATGATAAATATTATACACACGTACACGTTCATCGCATGTTCATTGTATGGAAAAATTTAGAGAGGTAAAATTGATCTCGTTGAAGAGAATCAAAATCGGATGGTTCATATTTTCTTGTGGAAAATGTCAAAGGTATACAAGATATATAGAATATATTATATGTCTACAGACGTGTTTGCTCAACTACAATGGATGTGTATGTATAAATTTGGAACACACAGTTACATGAGTAATGGCATATAAAGTATAAACCTCAGGTGAAACAGAGTTAAGTTTCAATGAAGGGATAAAAGTCTGTATTGTCTGTATTTATAAAATGTATGCGTTTTGTTAACACGAACATAAGAGCCAAGAAAATAGGGTTATTTGTTACTTTTTAGGTTCAGGCAATACGATTCGTTTAAAATGTGTTTCAAGTTTCAATGCAAGTTTTATTTTGTGGAAAAGATTAGCTATGGAATGCTGTTGAACAATAAACGTAAACGAAGCGAGCTTTTTAAATTTCGAATCATTTTTTGTTGTTACATTACGAACGAGTTAAAAAGAAAAACCGTTCACTTAATGTTTGTGAGCTGGGCACGAGCATGAGTAGTTAAATTTAAAGAAAATTGAAATGTTAATGATACCTTCTGCATGAAATTAAGTAGACATTAACAGATTATACGCATTATCATTCACCAGCTCTTTCTTTACCCATAACTTTAAGAAGAAACGAAGAATGAACAACTGGAAAGAACCTGCGAACGAAATTAACTAAAAATAAAGTTTTCAATTGAACTTGCTTACAAAACGAAAAAATCGATAAAATTGTTTCAACCGAGGGGCAGCCTAACATAGAAAATCCTTTGTTAAAAAATTCTTTTAAATTTAAAAAAAAATCTTTAAAATTGAGTAAAAATGTATCGTTGCATATCAGAGAAACCTAGAGACTTTCCTTGAAAATCAAGTACCAGATATCCACTATATCTATCCACAACCCGACTATCCAGCATCCACACTAATCTTAACAATTCCTTTTGCAACTTTGCAACTCCATTCCATTTCTACCATATTCTGCTAGGTAAACTGAAAGCCCAAAAATTTAAACATTTTTCCTACAATTGCTAATTGACACTTCCCAAAATCGTATACCTAATAAAATTCTCGAAAAGCGTTTGAATAATCGATCTGTGAATATTTAAACTCGGTTACAATTTCAAATTTCTATGTACACACATGATACTAGTAAAATACTCTTAGCTAAAAATCGTACGGGTACAAAAGTGTTTGTGACGCTCAGCTCGTATAATATGTAAATCGACACAATTCATATAACTTACCTTTTGTAACATAAACGAACGATAGACGTTTGTAGAAACAGATGGGTTACTAATTAGTAGGCAAAATGCCTATCAGTTCGTTTCTGACCGGTCCTGTTAGTTTCTTTTAAAACTTAACTCTAGGTCAGAATCTCTGATATATGAATAAAGTCAGGCTTATTGAGAAAGTAACAAAATTAACAAAAACGAGTTGCGTGCATGAGAATTTCTAACAACTAATCGTAAAATTAGGTGCTCGACATCAATTATTACAAATGAATAATCAATATATCAAGAGTACGTGCACTTATATTAGAAACACCCGCCAATAATCTACTCTCAGTGTCAATATTTTTAACAATGCTTTCGATATCGATGGTTTACGACAGGAATATCTTACAATACAGTGTGCAAATTACAACAATTGAAATTACTAACAACAGCTGCTAATAATCATACCTATAAAGAATTCGAATAACTATAGGTACCTCTAAATGTATTGCTTCTGGAAGTTGAATGGAAAAACAAGACAGAGCAGAGGATCAAATGTGTTTTCGTTGTGTAGTGGTTATCACATCTGCTTAACACGCAGAAGGTCCCAGGTTCGATCCCTGGCGAAAACATTTTTTTTCGTCAGTTAGATTTGGGGAGCAATTTATTAAAAATGAGCGATTCTCCATAATTTGATTCCTTCGACTATACTGGATTATCTAAATAATCCCAGAATAATCTGACTGACGAAAAAAAATTGTTTTCGCCAGGGATCGAACCTGGGACCTTCTGCGTGTTAAGCAGATGTGATAACCACTACACAACGAAAACACATTTGAACCTCTGTCTTGTTTTTCCACTCAACCTACAAAAGCAATACATTTAGAGGTGCCTAATCATTTAAATTCTTTATAGGTACGATTAACAGCAGCTGTTAGTGTTGAGTTATAAAGTGAGTATCTTGTTGGTGTTTTATAGTAATCGAGCCTAGCAAAAACTTATTTGACCTGGAAACTTTTTCCAGGGGTGGTGAAGTCTTGGGTTTTGTTTTTTTGTAACACTGGTCTGGTCAATTGAATGAGATTGTGGATCAATTTAGTAAATTTCAATATATTAGACTTTGCCACCCCTGGAAAAACCTTCCAGGTTTTTATAAGATTTAAAAACTTTTTCAGAATCATCTATATTAATTTGTCCTGTAAACTCATCACGCGAATAGAAAATATTAAAATTAAAGGTACAATTATATTAATGTCGAAGTAACGTTCGTTTGCAGTGGAGTTTGACGAATGAGGTTCGCTAAATAAATAAAAATTACACAAAAAATTCGCATTTTTAACAAAAAGAACTCTTGGATCAAGATGTGGGATGGTTATAACAAATCAGTAGAAATGATAGATTATTTTCCATTTTCTTTTTTTCGTAAACTGGTATAAATAATGTGAAACGTAATATTTATTTTCACCATTTCCCTGAAGATTTACATATTTTTGTAATTATTATGCATACAACAGCATACCTATATTTATACGTAACAGTACACAGCCCTATTAACCTTTCGCAACAAAAAATATCCGACGAGTATGAGACAACAAAAATAGCAATAAATTAACGTAGCGGTCGTATTGCGGCGAATTGTACCTTTTTCGCATTTGAAATAATTTATTGAATAGATGAGGATGATGTCTTTCAGAGAAAATGGATACTAATAAATTCCACTTTCGAGTTGAAAGGAAATTAATGTTTGAATTCATTTATTTTGATGAAATCTATGAAAAAATCTATTGAAATAAAATGTTTTTATTTCTCACGAAAAGGTATTTTACGTATATATAGAGGGTCGTGAAGAAAAGCGCACGTGTTATCTAACCGTTTGTAGATTTTCATGATTTGCATACATAACCATTTTTCTACTGTAACAAAACACAAGGCATTTTTCGTTTTAGATCAATAATTTTTCAATCAGACTTTATAGAACAAATAGGTCAAGTACAAAAGAATCCGATCGCATAGCATTAACAAAAGGATTACGAGTACTCTCATATTAAAACGTGACAAATTATGTCTACTGATGAAAACCAATCTATTGCGACCTAGTATTGCCTGGTAATTTGTTAATTGAGACGTTTGTGAGAAAATGTTACAGTATTTCAAACATTTATTGCTAGGACGGGCTATCTTAACTTTTCATCTGTTATTGTATGGAACGAAGGAGTAAATAGATAGAAAAATTAATGGTAAAACATACGAAGTAACAGATTGGCCATCAATTTAAAATATGCAATTCTACGTCGACGACAAAAGTAAGCGAAGAAGTACTATTTTGAAGTGGAATAGCTCTTTCATCAAACACTTCGACTAGGAGACATCTTAAACAAATGAAGTAAAAGATTTAATGATTTTGTTTCAAAACACACGATGTTTCTGAAATGTTAATTTAGGAAAACATTTGGAGAGCGTAATGTCATTCATATTTTATGTAATGAAATCAGATTCAAACCTATTCAGGATCTCTG
The DNA here is from genome assembly GCF_014529535.1 of Bradysia coprophila. NCBI lineage: Eukaryota > Metazoa > Arthropoda > Insecta > Diptera > Sciaridae > Bradysia > Bradysia coprophila. The sequence goes on from NW_023503616.1 coordinate 710,342, forward strand.
CTGTTCATAAAGTTTCTGGAAACGAAAAGAATTTACAATTTCTATCTGACTCTTCTTACTCTACCTTTGTAATTTTTTCGCTTTTTTTTGTCGAAAATGTTTCGCAAACAATCAGGTACACGGTAATTCGCAAGCCAAATAAAAATAAACTCGTAACCTTTACTTCCCATTTTTTTTCTGTGAATAATTTATTTGTGAAAATAAATCGAATAAAATAAAATTGAAAAGAAAATACGATAAAAAGTGCGCGTTTTCCTTGAGTTTTGAATTACACTTTTCGCAAAATATCCTAATGAAGCATGCTTTTTAATAGGATTTATGAATGTGCATTATATATCCACATTATATAATACATCTATTATATATGCACTTGTATGTGTGTGAATGTTGTTAAGTGTGTGACACAATTTTTGTTGAATAAATTATATCCTGTGCTATTTAGAGCGTAAACTTTGGGATGAATTATCTTCGTTTACGTGTATTTGTAGACATATAGACATGAAAGAAATTTCTTACATTTCAGTGAATAAAATCCAGCAACTATACCACTCACGTATTACACATTATAACGAAACGTATTCGCATTTGATATAAACCTTTCGATATAATCACAAGAATATCACAAAAAACAAAAAAAAGAAGAGAATAACCTGGGTTGTATCAGAAATATATGACCATTATTGTTCCCAAATATCGGAAACTCAGGCATCCACAGTCCCAATAAGAGGAATGAAATATGTTTCGCTCATATTTATTTCACAATCTATAAATATGACATCGCACAGGGTTCAGGTGAATACATAAATATCAATTGAATGGCTAAAGCGTGCAGTTTTTTTTTTTGGACTATATAAAATACTGGATGCCGTACAAACCGCTCATGTTATTTTTTTCCCTAACAAATGGTTATAAAAAATGGTTTTACCTGAAAAAGGAAAATATCGATTTGCAACCTGTCCCAGATGTAAAAAAATGTGTACATGCCATGTTATAGGAATTTAATATCTGGAATAAGCTAGAGGGCGGTTGCAAAATGTACACCACGATGGAACAGTTAAAAGCACTAACAAATTGATTAATTGCACACTACACAGAATCTACATAATGTAAAATGTTACGGTATCTGCAGTTCGTGATATTATTGGCATTTTTAATTACAATTGAGAAACAATTAGTTCTAATTGAACGTATTTCGTACTGTGCAATTGTGGAAGGTACATAACAATATCGTGTAAATTTTAGAACATATTGACGTGGAAAACACGATGTGTGGTACATAATAATCAATAAATTAATCGACTAATTGAATGACACGGAATACTACTAAAGCCTTTTAACTGAAAATCCGTAAGTTAGTTTCAAAGAGCTATAGTGAAACTTGTTACTATTTTATAGTAATTCAAAAGCTCAAAACTAGTCCCTTCTATGTGTTTTTAAATATATTTGTGATGACTGACCACACTACACACAACGAAACCGATTTATTGCCATTTAATTTCAACTTCCTCGTTTAAATTCCTAAACTGTAAGGCTTCCGTATCCGTTTACGACATTTTAATCTCCATCGATAGGAAGTATTCGATATAGAAGTCCATTACTTTCGATCAAACGTACACAATATATTGAAAAAACCCTTATAAACATACACACAATAGGTCAAAGCATTAAAGAATTATATCCTGACGCTACGAATGAAGTATATATAAAATATCGTAGTCGATTCATTGAATTGAAAATATGTCGTTTTGGTGTGTAACGAATTTATGTCGGAAAATTATCTTCAATTTCTCTTCATTTCTTCTCTGGCACATCAATTCAATATGTTAAATAGCATATATACACACAGAGAGAAAAGATAATTCGTCTTTTCAACTAAGAAATACTTTCAGAAGGATGACGAAACACCATATAATGTCATTTTGAAACCCAGAGCCATTTTTTTCCGGCTTACCATCTCCTATTTTCAATTTAAATTTATACGTTTGAAACTCCTTTCGTCTATATAACACACCGAATTGCCAGAGCGAAATATAAATATATATTCTGCCATACATATATACAACACATACAGCTCGAGGGGGAACCTACGCGGGCAAATACTGGGACAGGTGCTATTTGCTGTTGGCGCCAATAGGAGGAAATAGTGCTTCAATAGTAACCAATAGCAAATAGATGGGACAAGAATTGCTCGCGTAGCTTCCCCCTCGATACAGCTATCCCTATCTCACTCTTTGGTGTAATACTACAAATTTCTTCACATTAAATATATCGTCTTCTTTTGATATGCATACCAAGAAATCGAGCTCAAGTCTCAATTGAAAATGCTTTTGGGGCTTTTGTGTGGTGAAAAGTCAGCAAATTTTCCAGGCTACCGGTATTATTAATAAAATGTTATTACGAGTAATACTTAATGGAATATTTTCCACAATATTTGGTAAAGAATTTACCGAAAATTAAATTGAATATCGAAAATGAGATGGAAAACGGTTTGAACTTCGCAAAATTTTGTAAATATTTTCTTCGCTGCGATAATATATTGGTTGTATATAAGTATACACACCAAGTTACTATATTTGTTGATTGTTCGGGGTATGATGGTTGATCCAAATAAAAGCTTCAACGTGATGTGACTTTTAGATATTTTAGGAAATATTTATGTACATGTAGAATAGACGTATGTAGGACACGCTATATAATTCATGAATATGACATCGAAAATATCAACGTATGACATCGACAAGAAAAGCTTATTCCATTTGTATCAACTGGGATTACTTTATTCCTGGCTTATATGTTTTAAAGGTATACACTGCAGATGTGCAGAAAAACAATATTACAGACGGTGAAAAGTAAGAAGTCTCTTTATGGGGAGAAAAAAGTGAAATTCGACATGTTTTCTGATTGGTAGTCGTTGTGACTTGTAAATGATTCCACGCAAGTTTGCCAAGTTAAAATCTAGTATTTCATTATTGTTGAGAGCACGTAGGTCTCCAGTTGCATCATTCTAAAAAAAACACATTTTAAAGTTTTTTAAGAGCTTTATCGATGTTACCAGGCAATTGAGTGTTTGTGTGTCAATGATATTTTGGCGCAAAATTTTAATACAGCCTGTAAATATTTTTCATATGCAGAATGAGCACCAGCTGAATATCACCAGCTGGATCTGCTAACACACACTTATTGTATGATAAACAATCAAAACACATTCTTAACAATGTGTTTACTTCATTCATACGTGTTATGTGCGCGTAGATGACGTTAACGTAGAAATTCACTGTGTATAGGTTGTCTTTGAATAGTATACAATACAAAGTGTTTTTGTTTGTACACCAGCTGGTGATATTCAGCTGGTGCTCATTCTGCACATAAGAAACTTTTAGCAATTGTACGTCTGAGCGAATTCAAATTTTCCGCTAAAATATCTATGATATTGGAAGTACTTAATTGACTGGTAACATTGATGTCTGAATCTATTACAAACCACAACAACTCTGAAATGAGAAAACGCACTGATCCTAGCATGAACACTGAATTAACAAGTGTCAAATTTAGAGGCCTTAGTGATAAGAGCTACACTTGACAAAATTAACGAATTATCACATTTTCGTTTTCAACAGATTCTACATAATTTCTAGATCCACAAATTTGACAGTCTTGATATTGAATGGTTTTTAGGTTTTTATCCCAGTAAACTGGTCGTTATACATGTGCGACAAAAATTTCGACTGGGAAAAAATTCAAAACTTGCATTCAATATAACAGCTCTCAGAATCTGTGGGACTAGTAATATCATATCCCACATGAAACGGAAATGTGATAATTCGTAATTTTTCATAATTGTACTGCTTAGGATTGTTTGTAGTATGTTTTAACTCATACAAAGAAAACAAGTTATCTATCTTGACAAAAGAGTTTCTTTTTCTTTTGTCAAGATAGATAGGCACAGCCTCCGATTACTTTCTATGTTCATGTTAGAAGTAATGTTTGGGTTAAAATATGTCTTTTTTCATTTCTTTCACCAAAGTCCCACTGTACCTTTTTGTGCCCAAGACGATAATGAGTTAATGCACAAAAATTAACAAATAATCTACTTTATGCAAAGCCGACACCAAAACTTATGCTCTAAATTCAACTATTTATATCGCTCGGATAAGAAATCCTCATATCATTCTACTACATTCCACAAATGACTTTCGCTCTGGGCCTTATTACTTTAATGGGACTAATCAAATACCAAATAATCCAACGGCAAAGTGAAACTTTCTGTTCGAAGTCGGAACACAAAACCTAAATAAATAATAGAAAAACACCCATAACACATAGTACGTAACGACCCTTGAATCAAATGCGCTACATGTTTTAAATACTGTTACACACTGTACAATATGTGGCATTATTTCTTCTATAATTTATTATTTATAAATATATTTACAGAATAGGAAAAGTTTTGTGTCCCGGGGACAAAATGAATATTTAGAGTATTTATCACATTTGTTATTGTATGTGTATGGAAAAGGAAAATCACGTAGCACATCTCATACATAACACATTGTCCCATTGCATAGATATCCAGCTTAAGGACGAACATGGGGAGATTCATGCTCGAAAAAAGAAAAACTTTTCACTTTTGGTTTATAATGACGAGAATAATGACGAACTTTTGCTGTCGTTTTTTCTCCCTTCTTTTCGAAGGATCATCGTTCGGCCTTAGAACGGTATGTTGTAGTCGACCACAGGTGTTGGGAATATTCTTTTTTATGCGAATTCATTAGAGCTTATTGTCCATCATTTACAGTAAAGAATAAGAAAACAGAATATAATGCTCCCAAGGTAATACCAACTCTACACCTTCCAACAAATTGGCTTACATTTTTCTACCATAGCTACTCAGTGAGGTAATTTTTGAGCCGCCTGTGTAATATTTTGGTAATAGAATGAAACAAGTCGACTACAAATCTTTCATATGGGCAAGCATGAAAGGCTCACCATTGTCCCATTTTTCAGATTAAATGGGACTGTTGACTGTTGACAGAAATGAAATACTCTGAATTTTTGATATTTAGATAGTCTAGACGCTTAAAAGACGATAAATTGCTTAGCTCATCACTGGATCTTGGACCATAAGAAGGAGGAGCATCTGAATAAATATAATCTCGTGCGTACATCCATCTCAATTCCAGACTTTTTTAAATGCCCATTTCGAACCCAAATCTATTCCAACAGACAAAAGCCAATTAGTCATGATGAGGGTGCGCGGTGTGTAGGTTTGGAAAAATTCTTGACAATTCCGTGTTAGGAAATTGCGCGTTAGGAGGTTAGGGCCTATACGTTAAGCTGCACTGATTTTACGAAGGAGTTACAATCGATTAAATTTGGCAATTAATTTGATATAAAATCGGTATGGAATTTTTCTCGACAACTTCTGTCGATGCTGGATGCTCCTGCTGCTACTGTCATTATTATTTGAAGTATATGTGTGTCGTCTACTCATACCACTCATAAAAGTGTACTTACAATCGAAACTTTCACCTTAAACATTTATAGTACCGGTTTTGAATTTTTTTGAATTATTTGTTGCCCCTTGTCACCAATCAGTTCTTTATGTAATTTCAACAAAAACAAAACCAAGAGGATGACTGTTATGTAGTTTGCCTGTTTATTTAATGTACACACAGGACTCTGATCCCGATCACAACATTTTCTTGACAACATCATACAACACTAGTACGAATGCATCGCCGGTACCACGAAAAACGTTTGTCAAGGCTCCTCTGTAAAAACCACGAATGCCTTCCTGTTTAGCAATTGTTATCCAACACTGGGCACTGCTGTTGTAAATCACTTCCGTTGCTTTCAATCCCGATTGCATCATCATACGTCGTCGAACCGTATCGAATGGATACGCGACAATACCGGCAACAGTGGTTACACCTTGGGCTATAGCCCATGAAATGTAAATTGGCGTATTCTTCGGATCTGCCATCATGCCACGGATAGTGTCATAGAAGCCAAAGTACACTGCCCGATAGATTACGATACCTAATGACATTCGCGACACAAAAATGAGAAAATGTTATGAGTCTGTATAAGAAGAGTGCTTAAGACCCTTTGATCACCTTGTATAGATGTGGTAAAGCCACGATATAGGCCAAAGAATCCATCGGTTTTGAATGTTTTGCGCAGAAAGTCACCAAGGCCTAGGAATTCTCGAGACCCGTTTTTACCGACATCAGTAGCCAGACGTGTACGAGCAAAATCGAGCGGATAGACTAAGCACAACGATGTAGCACCGGCCGCACTACCAGCAGCCAAGTTACCAAGGAAATATCGTCCGAATTGGGTATGTTTGTCAACGCCTTGTAGGAAAATGTGCTGGTACTTGTCTTTGCAGACAAAATTCAGAGCTTGAGTGGGAAAATAGCGAATGACATTGGCTAAATTGCCTCGCCAGTACGCAATGAAGCCTTGCTCTTTCGGAATGCGAACCAGACAGTCGATGAGACCTTATCGAAATGGAAACAAAAAGCGTTACTGATATGTTTACGTGATTCCATAACCGATGCATCAATACCTTTGTACCGTTTATCTTCGGGTATTTGTTTGGAAATGTGTTGTACTTGTAACAGAAATTTAACCCGTTCGATTGGGGCAACGACTGTTTTTGACACAGCTGCCGAAACACCACCAGCAATGAAATTTTTTAGCGAATCATACGGATCTGATAGTCCGGACATTTTTCCAATTTTCACTCGTTTTATGTCATCGTATTTGATTGTTCATTTTGTAAGTATTTTGTAAGTGTCGATGTTCATAAAAACCAAACAAACGATTGAGTTCGAACAAACAGACAAATAAATGCAAAACAAATGTCAATAACGAAAAAAAAATGTTTCTTATTACTTAAACAACAATTTCAAACTCTAAGTGATTTTATTTTGCGACAAAGTGGAATGAACCGTAATAATTAGTGTAATCAACTGCACGAGAATCCACAACCATTTCAATAGACCCGTTCATAAGTTTTTATTTCGCCACAAAATACTTCTCTCAGTTTTTTCTTTTTACACCGCCCTTGGCGGACTGACAGTTGATAGTTTCACAAAATTACGGTCTATTTTTGTCTAAAAATACATATTGTTGTTGTAAATTTACATCATGATCATCGTATGGTTGACAGTTTAACTGTCATATTCAGATATCTAACGATGTAAACGTCACAAAGATATTTAAATTTAAATTTTTGTAGAAAAAGTGTGTATTACCTCACTTTGTAAATGAACTTTTAAATTTCGTATTAATTTTTTGCGCACTAGTGCGTAAAAGTGACATTTGTAAAAAATTAGGATCCCACTTCTGTACATAACATCATGAAGTATCTAACTTGTACCTAAACTGGAATTTCGCGCATACTATGCACCCAATAAAATGAAATTTTGGATGTACATTAAAATCGCCCAACTTCTACGAGTAACCCGTAGAAAGTACGTTTTGTATGTACATTTGGTCTTATAGCGTTTTTGGGGGTTTTATCCGTACGTTGATGTACACTTTATTCGTACATTGTTGTACATTTAATCAGTACTTATCATGTGACAGTTCAACTGTCATAGCTGCAATTGTGATTTCTATATTTCAACCAAATTGACCTCATTCCGCTCCTCAGATATCTTTTTTTCAATTATTTTCTTAGACAACAATAATTTTTATTGGTTGAATTTAAAAAAATTAAATGAAAATGTTAAAAAAATAATCTGACCCGGGTTTGATTCGAAATGGGTTGTGATTTTCGCCATTTTAAGAAGAAGAAGAATGCCGTTTCAGGTCTATGACGCTCAGTAAACACACAATTTGTGAAACTATTTATGTTTCAGGCATGTAGTATATGTTGAATAAATTGGTTTATTGAGTCTATATCACAATTTCAATAGATCATTGAAGTGAAAAATCAAAAAGAAAATGTTGACATTGGCGCTGGCGATCAGTTTCGACGGTCAAACCGTGAACTTTCATCACAACCCATTACGCAAAGGGCAGCCACATCAAGAACTCATTTTGATCTGATGAGGCCAATCAAGGTGATTGATAAATGAAAGGTTGCTCGTAAAATTTGCAGTTAGTTTGTCTACCACTCCCAGTTAGGTTAAAATGTGACTACAGACTTGAAGCACAACAGACGTAGGAAGTAGAAAAAACTATTTGCTGGCGGAATACTGTCATTTGACAGTTTATGTTAGTAACTGACACGATGCTATGAATTGTTTGTCGTTTCAGTTATTAACAGGAACGTCAATTTTTAAAAGATTTTGCCAACTTCGATTTGAAATTATACTTTTGGGAAACATGAGATGGGAAATATTTAAATATGAAATACATTTTTTACAAAATCTAGAAGTTCAACTTACATTTTGATACGTCGTATCTGAAACTAAAAAAGCACCACTGTGCCAATCAATTATTTACTTTATTTTACTTTTCAACCGTTAATTAGAAACTGGTCGAAATACACTTCGATTCTCTCAACGGCCTGTTAGCTCAGCTGGAAAGTCTTTGCCTGGAGTGTGAGAGGTACCCGGTTCAAATCCATTGAAAACTTGTTTTTTTATTTAATTTTTTTATTTTTGCTTGTGATCTCTTTTCAAAACTAAAAAAACAGATGATATGATATGATTGTATCATTACGAATCATTAATTAGCTTTGATCTATTTTTAAATTGACAAATAAACGTCAAAATCCGTATGACACTTACTGTACGTTTTAAACGGTTTAATGTACGGATGAGTAAACCACTGGTCTTATTGCGTTTTTGGGATTATTCTTCTGTTCACATGAGACAAAAGTGTCGTTGCTTGATTTGCTTTGATTTTAGCGGCGATCTAGCGATTTAAAAAATTTAGGGAATTTTATTAGATTTTCTTGTTTTTCCCTTCACTAATTATCCAATAAAATTACCAAAATTTAAATTAACCATAGAACTGTCAGCTTCGGTGCTTGTGCTTGAGAGTGCTTTGAGAGTGCAATACCCTCGTTAGGGTCGCTCTGATTGCAATATTTATCGCAATATTTTTTGGGCTACTTCAATGTCTTTTTTCGCAAAACACAGACACAGTCACTTTTGAAATGTTTGCTGTTGTCTTAACGTAACAAAACTTTTTTTTAAAACTGATAGAAATTGGTACAACGACAAGTAACAAAGAAAGACCTGCCGAGTGGTTTGTCCAATTCCACTCATGACCCTCATTAAGGAATTTTTGTCGCCTATTCATATACCTGCAATGAATCTGTCGTTAGATTTTAGCCTTAGTAATGCGTCTGCAATGAATCTGTCGTTAGACTTTAGCCCCCAGTAATGTGTCTGAGAAATAAAAGGATTGTTAAGCTGCATTTTAAGTCATTAGTGTACTTATGTGTGAAAATTTCCGATACTTTTACAACGCGTAAAGTAATTATATTTTATTGGCCTACTCCAAGACGTTACCACACAGTCCATTTATGTGAAACTGACATCGTTTCATGTGATTCAGCAATAAATTGTTTTTTACTTCAAGAACCAATACCAAAATGCAATTACAGAATTCACACCGTGATCTCAGTGGCTCTGTTAATTCATGCTAACCAACTAAAACGAAACTTTTTTTAATTAAACCGAAACAAAACATCCTATACTTTGTCATCAAAAGTTTCACAAACTGATAGAAATTGGTACAACGACATGCAACAAAGAAAGACCTGCCGAGTGGTTTGTTCAATTCCACTCATGACCCTCATTAAGGAATTTTTGTCGCCGATTAATATACCTGCAGCAAAAGACCGTTTTTCCAAACAGTGAAAACAGATGATGAAGAACTGACTATTTAAAAAACATTGATCACGATTGCAATTATACTGACTGAAATAAAATTGAGAATTGAATTGTAGTGGCGTTATTTTTTGCGCTTTTTTCTCTCTATTTTCTTTTGATATTGGAACCAAAAAAAGACCAACAAAACAATAACAATCTATTGAAGAAACTGAATTTTTCAAATACATTTTTAGACGAATCGAATGGGTTCTTTCTATTGTCTTGTAGTATTTGTCCAAAGTAGAAATGATCAAAAGAAGCGCGATAATAAGATCTTACCTGACAATGGGACAGACATCCAACTTTATGTGGAAAATACGAGATATGTAGTCATAGAATATAAAAACACCTGCGCGATAGTAGGGCAACAAAATCTAATTACTTTACGCGTTGTAAAAACATCGGAAATTTTCTAAGTACACTAATGACTTGAAATGCTGCTGACAAATCCTTTTTTTCTCGGACGCATTATTGAGGTGTACAGTCTAACGACAGATTCATTGCAGGTATATTAATAGGCAACAAATTCCTTAATGAGAGTCATAGGTGGAAATTTGACAAACCACTCGGAAGGTCTTTCTTTGTTGCTTAAATAGAGGTGACGTTGTACCAATTTCTATCAGTTTGCATTAGTACCTTGTCAAGATAACTCGCAAGAATTTACTCAAAGACGTAGAGTGTGAGATAGTGGAACTTTATTTTGAGACAAGCACAGGATTTTTTGTTTCAGTTTAATTGGAAAAAAAGAAAAAAGTTTTGTTAAGACAACGGCGAACAATTAAAAAGTGACTGTGTTATAGACTAAACCTGGTTGAACAAAAAACGAGGAAGTAGTCCAAAAATATTGCGATAAATATTGCGATCAGAGATCAGAGCAAAAAAAAATCAAAATCGAAAAAAAATGAACATCAATCTGGACGATTATTTCGCGAGTGTACTCGACAAAGATAGTTCGACTAAACATTTCGCAGCAAAATCAATGAGAGTGGATTTGTATAGGTGTTTGCTGTGTCAGAAGTTTTATCGAGGAGACCAATTGAGTATCCATCATGATCTCCTCCATCCAAAGGTGGGGAAACACATTTATAAAATGTATTCCAAGGGCAGCAGCGAATATTCGGACCCTTCGGAGATAACACTAGAAATCTTTTACCAGTGTAAAATTTGTGGCAAATATCTTGATCTTGAAGATCTACAACCACACCATAAGCAAAATCATCCGGAAATACCGTCAACATCAAACAAATGCATAGACATGTCTATATGGAGCAGTGCAGAGAATTTTAACATCGCCCAGGAAAAGAATCCAGAGAGTATTTTGTGGTAAAGAACAAGAAAAATCAGCGCGAAAATGCAAACTATTGACACCTATATCTACCTAGCGTTCAATGACATTTGGTGTAGATAATCAAACTTGGTAGTATGTAAAATTTATCGATTGTAAGTAAAAAATCGAATTGTTTTTCATTAAATAAAATCTTTTTTGTACCAAATCCTTGTCGTCTATTTGTCCTCTCTTACATTAACGATTGGTGATATAATTATTCAATCTCCCTAAACAAATTTTAAACACGTTGAATGGCATATGGATGTCTGATTCACTCGTGGTGTAAAAGCGAATCATCTGAAGCATATTTGAATACACCAATCCAATCGAGGGGATTAAATTGTATTGATATTCCATTGAATCTGTGAACTGAATGGCGTACAGAATCTCAGCAACTTCTCAACCGATTTTGATGAACTTTTCTTTCCTTGAAAGGTAGAATTGTTTACTGCATTTTGAGACCCATAATATAGTCATTCCTACTGATGGTTCGAAAGATATTGTCAAAGAACCTGTTGAAGATTATCCACCATTCCATTTGATGGTGTAGCGAAGAAAAAAGATTTTGAGAGGATAGACTTATATATGGATTACAATTCTTCAATTACCAAAATCAAGAACTACTTGTATTGAGATATTGTACTTTTACTTACGCTCTTATGATATTCAGTCATTTGGTTAAAATCAATAAATGATCAAGTTTTCACTCAGACTCAAATTATTGTTCAAAAAAAAACTTAATGGCTTCGATGGAATCAAACCTAACGTTGGTTTTGGATTGTTTTAAATTTAAGCGATTTCCCTGGACAAGAAAATGTCATAAAATATTCCCTAAATATTTTGGTCCGCTAGATCGGTGACAATCAATGGTAAACCTGCTGCAGAATGTAAAAATCTTATGTCTTTGTCCATCGAGGTAATTCCTCCTGTAATAAACTGCGGATTTTTCAATCTATCACTGAATTCTTAAAAAAGCTACGATGAAAAAGTGAATCGAAAAATACATTTCAACGCTTCATTGTATGAAAATGACGCTACGTTAGAAAGACCTCCGCACTTTCCATTTTGAATTTCGACCGCACTTACGGCGTGAATTATGCACAGACGTCGTTCAAAAAACAACACAAAAAAAACAAGGGTGTCTCTTAGATTTGCAATGTTTTCCTCATCCTGACAATTCTCCCCGCATAAATGCTTCGTTCATTTAATGAAAGTTTCAAATTGTCACATCCAAGGACATTCGGTAATTAAACTAAGAAATTTCGTCGGAAACAAATTCTCTCTTTTTCAACAATTTTTCGGTAAGGAAGATTGATAACGGATTTCATCGTAGGTATTGAATACCTCATGCAAAAGTTCGTCAAAGAGATGTTCAACGCACTTTTTATGAGCATTGTCAAGAAGTGATTCCTTCGCCAAGAATATAACACTCTAAGTAAATTAAAATTAGTTCCGCTCCATCCAAAGTTAACATCGTAGGATTTCCGTCTTCAAAAATTCACTTGAACACCACATGCATGTCAAAATGATTAAATATCAAACAGAAAACCAAATTAACAAAATCAATTTTCCTTTCGATTCAGTGTCTGGTAACATTCCCAGGAGATTTGCGATAAAATGAAATTCGTGTTTTACCTATTTTAGTGTATATCGGAAAAGTTATATCGACCCATATACATTACCTATATATTGGAATTTATTGCTTTATTGCAAATAAATTTTTGTTTATTTGGAATAATTTCTCATCAGGTCTAGGTATGGAATTAATTGACAGTAGAGGAAAAATCAATTAAACTTAATTGAAAGAATTTGTATCTGAAATTCTGAAATGAATTTTTTTTACCCTTTTTACTGATAATGGTAGTTGCATCAATTTATTTATTGCAATTATGTTGTTGATGGATGGTTGTTTGTGATTTTATTTTAAAAAATGTGAAAAACTTTCGAGAGCTGTTTGTGTTCCATTATGATTTGCAGAAAAGTCTATTCGAGTTTTAATAACCAATCAGCAGAGTCAGGTATATCTCGAAGGTACTACTCTACTTTAGTAAAAAACGAATGTTGAGACGTGAGTCTACGTTTTTCAAACTTTTGAGACTTTCTTATCACCCGGGTAATGTTGCGGAACGTACAACTAGATAATACTTAGGTTGAAGACCTGTCACTTCTAGTCTAGTAAATAATTGATTTTGCAAGTTTTATACTTCAAGACATTGGTATAAAAGTTACAAACCTGTCACATACTGCTATTCATATGTTATCGATAATGATGACAAAAATAATGACAAGCTCGGGGTGATATAGTCCTTTATATAGTAAAATGTATGTTTAAAAAAATTGAAGTACAAGATTTGCAATCAAGAAATTAAAAATATTTTCATCTAAGGAAGTAGTAGACCCGATTTGTAATACTGGTCATATGCTTGCTGTCTGGGACAGGTTAATTGTTTCATACAAAATCTACTACTTCACTGTTGAAAAATATATTTCACCCAGAGTGTAATATATTTTTATTGTCATTGTCCTAATGTTTTCCTATATACGAAGAACGTCACACGTCACATTTGGCTGAGCACCCTTTCCCGCAGAATATATTGTCATTTTAAAAATGGTCCATATCTATAGTAACGTAAAGTGTAAAATTCGTAAGAATTGTTTTCAATGAGATCTTAATTTACAACTGTGGCGAGAGAAAACATAAAAAAATGTTAGAAACCTTAGACGAATTATATCTAGACTGGAAATTCCGAGCAAAATAACGTAAAAAATGTGCCCCGACATGAAGTACGAAATGTTTGACAGTATGAGAATTGGTGGACACATTAGCGCGAAGAATTTGAATTTGTTTACCACAGAAAACATTAGAATAAAAAAATATTCAAACGATTACCTTGACGATGCAGGCGGAAACTTTCAGAGACCGGAAGTGTTGCTCGTAACCGGTTATCGTGAAAATAATACTATGGAAGACAATTTGACATAATTAAAAAAAAAAAAACTTGAAAATTGCGAAATGCGCTCTCTAAAAATACATATTTTCACTGTAAACATAGCACTGTCAGTGCGTTGCTGTAAATTAATGATAATTTTCCCGAATAAAAAATCAATTGCTAAATGCTAAATTGACAACTTTCAAAAATATCATCGCCTACAACATGTATTGATGTAACATTCTACGCAAAATGGTACGAAATATGCATTTTATGCAAACTGATGTCGGGGATACATATTATCGTACAAAATACCAGTCTAGGAGTAATTCCTATAAGTTACAAACACACAGAAATAGAACAGAAAGAGTCGTAGAAAGTGCGATGAGGGTGACCTTTGATTTGATTTACTTATTATATCACTTTTCTCTCGCATAACGAGGCTCAAAAGCTACCCAACTGGAATCTATCAAATACAAATTCTGTTCTAAAAATATACACTCAATGTCAATACAAAGCTTTTATCCCATTGAATATTTTTATTTTACTTTTATTATAATGAATATATTTCAAATGGAACAACAATATTGATTTAATATATGGCAGCATTGACTGATGGTCTCGTCAATAAAATGGTAATTCAATGGATTAAAATTGTAATTATTTACTCTTAAGCTCAATATTGAAATGTATAAAAGTTGGAGTGGAATTTGGTGTAGAATTCTTTTCGGTTTTTATTTACAATGGGGAACCAGCACAATTCATTATGCAGAGACTTTGTTTTACTTACACACCATTTTGCTTTTGGTATATAGCGTTAGAACTTAATAACCGAGCTATCGCTCCACAATTACAGTTTCTTTACCATTCAGTCAATTGTAAATAAGCAGCCCAACATAAACTACGAACTTAGACAGCGAATCATATACGAAAACGATAAAATTAAAGTTCCTCACTCTTTAACTACTAAAATGTTCTGAGCGTCACAACTCTGAATATTTTAAGTACCGGTTACAACATCATTTTCCACGTTTCGTACTATCTTAACAAAAATAAATATATCCGTTTCCTTGGCAGTAGAATTGAGTATAATCATAGCGGTGGAGCACAGTATATGAACCCCTTTCATGTGAACGTTTCTCCAATTTTAAAATGCACATAAATTCTACACCTTCACAACAACATTTTTTTTCCTCTTCTGTTACATTCTTTTTGTAAGCAATGTTGATTCGAAAAAAAAACCTTTTTGCTTTAAAAATAAAAATATTTTCAAGTCGGATAACTGCTTTGTAGGATTGTAAATTAAGTATATTTGTAGCTCCCATGCTTTCACATTCGCAATATACGACCCTTTCCAATAAGCACTCCTTGTAAATCAGGATATATAAATGGTATTGACTTTACATGGTTCAGTAAAGAAAATCGTTTATTTCGCCCTTGTAATGAAGAAATCATGAAAGCTTTACAATTGTGCGAGTTTTATAAGCCTTAACCTATCACAGATAGCAAACATATCAGCAGTATTTTTATTGGTTCTATTACTTCTTTAGATGTTGAAAGATTGATGCAAAATCTTTTACTTCGTTTCTTTTAACATGCGGTAAAAATGGATCGCACGCTTTTGTCTTAACCCCTTACTCCCTAAGAAGCGAGAGTGTTCTGTGAATGACACCTAACAACATGCTAGCCTAAGTGTGTCATTTTTTACGTCATTATACCGACTACAGATGGATAGCCGTCACTAAGCACTCCCTGTATACATCGAGGGTATTTAGTAACGAAAAACCACTTAACAATTGTTGCAATTCTCTAGATGTACATGCCAAAACAAATTTCCTACTCGAACATACAACTAGTTCAAATGTGGATGCAAGACCAAAAAAACTTTTCGTTTTACATTTAAAGGTAATCCGATTAGTACTCAACGAATGTGTAGTTCAGGTTGTAAATTCAATTGCACTTTTGATTATCCAAGAGTTATAATTTTTTTTGCTCCACTTTTTGTTGTACATCCACTTCTAATTACTTATCGACCCGTTAGTTCTTATCCTTAGAATACACAGGCACTTTAAAAGGTAATTGCATATATTTACAGCACTCATCACAATATTTGCGAAAAAAACTTTTCAAATTTCTCTATAAGTTGAACATCATTCAAATTTAAACTGAAAAGTTTGTTTTCGTCTGATATGGTTCACATAATAAATTGAATATTCAATGCCGAAATGTATATACCGAGGCAATTTTTTTTTTTTTGGTTATGAACTTCAACAACGACTTTTCATTCTGGTATAAATGTTGGGATATTCCAGATAATATTACATCGTCTCTCATTAGGAAAATTCTTTTCAGTTTTGAAATTAATATTGTTTTTCATTTTAATTCTATTCTTCATTCTCTCGCCTAAAAACATTATGTTAATGCAATAAAATTGAATAATTCAATTTTACCTTTAACATAATTTGACAATAAACTTAAATGTATAGGGTGCGTATTGAGCTAAGTGTCTTCTTGGATCTAGATATTTTTTTTTGTGACTCGGACAAGACGCGATTCCTTTTTATTAAAGAGGAGATAAAAATCTCTCATATTGTGAAGTGGAACCGAAATCAAATGATAACCAGTATCGTTGTCAAAAATTGAAGATATTCTACAATTCCATCGTAATTAAATGAAACTTTGGAAAAAAAAACTGTATGTCTCGGAATGGGACTTCGATCGATAACTGAAAGGTCAAGGATATTTTATGCCCTGACTAATTGTAGACCCATTTGAAGAACGCCGATGCCTATACTGTATAGCACAAACAATGGTTAGAATGTAGAAAATATGCATAAAGCACGTTTCCGTCCCCCAATGAAATATTGTGTAGTTTTAGCATTACAAACACATATATTGAGCGTATATTTTTTTGCACAATTTGAATAGAGTCAATTAAGCTCTAAGCGGTAGCTTTTCCCACTAAATAACAGCCACACCCTGCAAATTTCTATAACGTAGCTGGAATTTACCCCGTTTCAATTTTATTGTTGTTTATCATATACAAACACCTGTTCAACTCCGAACATCATAAATATTTATAATATTTGCGAAAAGCGCGCTTTTCAGAATTGACGGGCGAAATATTATTCTTTTTTGCATGAAATTGCGTTCCCTCTTTCAACTTGGATTTAATGCAAATTTAATTTTCATTGATTTATGTTCGGTTTTTCGGCAGTGAGGCGGAACAATGCTCATAATAAAAATGTCCAAGATCTATCTACTTCTATATTGGATAAAAGGGATTTTTCTTTCTTGCTCAGTAAACAATTTTATTACGTAAATATAGATAAACCGTCCGTGTTCCTCTTTATTTCGCTTATTTATTCTTTTTTATTTTGCTCACACTTTTTGTATAGCCAATTTGAAGTGAGTGGATGGGAACAATGAAATTCTTCGTAAGCAATCATCTTACTAAAGTACACTTTACCATATCAATTTATTTTTTTATCTTACTTCAATCAATCAAATCAGAAATAAATTCTAACCAAAATACGTGAAATAAATAAATATATTGGCGGAAAATTCGATTACAATTGAAACAATATTGATCTCGACTCGACCTGTAAGTGAAGTCAATTGTAATTTGTATATTTGTGAGCTGATATTTAATTTTCTTAAATACTACAACGCAAGTACGTTGTCATTGTTGTTACCTTCCCTTTCAATGATTTGCTTTTTTTGGCGAGGGTGATTTTAAAAAAATGAGTTCGTTGGTTAATGCGAGTTAATGTTAAGGAAGTGTTTCGCATTTTCCAGGAAAAAAGAAACGAAAAATAAAATGACAGGTACGTGCCATTTGAAAAGCATTTGTTTTAAAAACATGTTTAACTTTGACTTCAGGTAAAAAAATTTGGAATCAAAATTTTTAGTTCGTGTTGGATTACTTTCGATTTGGTAGGGACGGTTTGGGATTAAAAAACGCAGCTGAATCCCATTGGGATTTTTCTCTCTGTAACAACAGTTCGAAATAAACTCTGACGGGATTAGGAACGAAATGACTCAGTGTAAAGCTGAAAAATGGGGATTCGAAGTCCGGATTTCATTTCTGTAAGCTGGAGAGGAAAGTTGATGTCGAGTACTCCTGGGCAGGGCCTATTTTTGGAAAGTTAAATTTGCTAAAATTGCCAAAATTTCTCAAAATTTCCCAAATTTGCTAAAATTTTCCAAAATTTGCTAAAAGGAAATTTAGCAAATTTTGGCAAATTTTTGGAAAATCTTAGCAAATTTGGGAAATTTTGAGAAATTTTGGCAAATTTAGCAAATTTTATTTTCCAAAAATAGTCCCTGCTCCTGGGGCAAATATTACCTTCATAAAATTTGATGATAAACGGCCGAAAATATGACTTCCGGAAAATTTCTCAAAGTCGATGTAACCTCGGTGAACTTTGATGAGTGCTGTGACCTCACGGACCTCACTAATGTATTTATTTGATTAAATTATTACTTATTATGAATGTGGAGAACCTCAGCTTTACAGCGATATGCATATAAACCACTTACAACCAGCCAGGTATGGAAGATCAAAAATATCTGAGACTGGTTTTGGAGCCTAGGCACCAAGGTCTAACTAGGCATATATAAAAAAGTCCCGGAATAAATAGCTCCGATTTCGGTCAGTCGAAATTCAAAAGAATCCCTCGAAACCTCTTCTCATCTTAGACAAATAAAAATGCCAACCTACGCTACTACGTGTTGACACAACTAAAAATCATTCTAAATGTAATGAAAGTAGTTCCTGAGGGATTCATTCCAAAAAAGATTCGGTTGCGTATTATTAATCTCTAAAAGACTTAAAAGCTAAATTTATATCTGCGTTGCATATGAACTAGGGTGGGTCGTATTTTCATTTTGTTTTTATTTTAAAAGGCCTGGCCCCAGGCTGTACTCAGAATTGACCAAGGAATCCGAAACAGCAAAAAAAAATTGTAAAAATTCATTTTTCCCTTGCCTCTAGGCTGATTTTTGATTTTCAAAAAACGTCTCTGCAATCGATTCTCTATGAGATTACCCGTTCAGACATACCTCACACGATGTATTATGTCGTGATTTGCCGATTTTGTTTGCAAATAAAGTTGAAATTTTTGGTTGAAAAGTCTTAGTTGGGAACACTGACAGAGTTACCCTGCCCGAGTGAAGGCGAAGAACAACAACGTTCTTATGGTATTTCATAGCTGGACTCCTCAGCTATTCACTACAGTTAGCAGCAATGTCTTCTGTTCCCAACTCCCCGAGATATCTGTCAACATTGTGTGCATTTTCATGCTACTACCCCAAAAATCAAAAATCAACTTTGAGGCAAGGGAAAAATTAATTTTAAAAAATTTTTTTGCTGTTTCGGATTCCTTGGTCAATTCTGAGTACAGCCTGGGGCCAGGCCTTTTAAAATAAAAACAAAATGAAAATACGACCCACCCTAATATGAACACTGTATAGTACACTTATTTGGGCACCACACATCACTTCACCTTCACCTTGACAACGCAAAGACATTATCCGTGTATTCTGGGAGTCAAGACGACGAGAAAAAGTGAAAATGTCTTAATACAACAGAAAATGATTGTGATTCTTTGAATAAACTTAAACCTTAGATATTTGTCGCTGTACCATTGAACCATTGTTCAATAGCAGCAAATCAATTCCGCACAAGCAGACAGTCGATTTATTGCTACGATTTGCAATTCTTTCTTTTGAAAAATCAAAAATCATTAATTCCCTCAAAGAGATGCCAACTGTTTTACCCTCGATTTAAAAGCAAACAAAAAACTATAAAAAATATATAAGCACAAAGCACGAGAAAGGCAATACCAACACTCAACGTTCATATAAACATTGAATTTTCAACCGACAACCACAGAGATATATTAAACAGAGAATACCCTTAAAGAACCACATCAGTTTCATAACCCCCTTTTCACCGAAATAAACCACTCCGCCCAAATTGTTTTTTTGTCGTGGTATAAAAAGTTCCTTTTTCGTATGTTCCGTCCATCCGACTCATCTTAAAACATAACACTATAAAGCAAGTACATATATCTAGCTGCTCTCGTAGAAAAAGGAAGACAAGGAGCTGCTCTTATAGGAATATTGTATTGTGTTACGATATACATACTCTAGCAATATTCAGTTATGTATTACAAGAGCCCTCACCGGCATCATACGCCGCATATACTTTGAGGTTGTCAATGTCATTATAGCAAAATGGATTTTGTGTTAAAAGCTCTTTGTTCTTCCAAGTAATTATTTAAAGGTTTTTCAAAATCGTTTACGAAAAAGGGATTTTGTTTTCGGTAAACGTGCATTAATTTTGCCATGTTCTTGTTCGTAGTTTCAGTCATAATCGTTACATGTATACACATAATGTGGCTGGAAAAACTTTATTTAATTGAACAGCTTATCTCGGTGTATAGCAAAATGTAATGTGACTAATAGTGTGGCATTTTGTGTAATTTTGTTGCAATCTTTTGTCGCTAGAACTACGCAGACAGTGAATGTGAAAATTAAGAGATCAAAGATTTAATTTGAATTTTGACATTATTGATTTGATTTGTATACCAAGAGAACCAAGTGGAATCAAAGCAATGAACCCAGAGTCTCTAGTCATTAGAGTAATGAGTAATATAAAATTGCATATATATGGGTTCGGGGCTGGATAGCCATATTTGTTTAAGCTGCGTAATCTTGTGATTATTGTGGTAGATTATGTGAATAATCAAAGCGGTCTCTAGCAACGGAGCTAGCTGCGGTGACTGTGTAGGCCAAATTCATATCGAGCTTGCTATACTTTTTCGTATGGTTCAAAACGGATGTGTTACTTTCAATATTTTATACTTGAGTATAAAAAATTAAACTCGAGTCGGGAGTATGTACCCTAAAGGTATAATAATAAAAAAAATTGACGAACAAGCACTGAAATAACTGAACTCATACTAAGTCTGACCAGTTGATCTACTGATCACTTTCACCTAAGGTAAAAACTTGGGTAATCGACTTTTGTGTCTGTCTCGGTATTTCACTATTTACCTAACTTAAATGACCTGTAAACTAAATCATTTTTGGTACCACTAACTACATTATCCATTTTTTTTCAATTGACTGCCGCTACCTTTTTGCACTACACTCTGAAAAGCTATTTTATGCAGTAAATCAAACATAGTGAACATACTTTATGAACGTTATTATGTAAGAGAAAGTTTTTAAATAGCAAAACCATATATGGAACAAAATGGAAACAACATATAAGCGCTCGAAATTGAGCTTTTCATCCTGAATATATGTTTTAGCTTAGCTATTAATTTACGATGTTTGCAAAATACTTGAATTAGTTTATAGTTCACATGTACTCGACTATATTCCAATAGGGTATACGTGGTAGCACACTTTGGATAATTATATAGTTATGTGCAAACTACATAATTCTATGCTTCTATGTCAATATTTACGGTGCTGAGAAGTTAATTAAATGGAGAAATTTCAATTCAATAACTCCTCTTGTGTATGTATAAAGTTCGATGTTAGATACAGAAAACGCTGAACATTTGATACGCAACACATTTCAGTTATAAGCTACAAAATCTCTGTTATAATCATAAGCAATCGGATCTACGTTCTTTGTGCTTATAAAGTACAGTAAACTACAACTGAGGCGTACATGTACTATACAAAAGCAAGGGTGCATAATATTACCACTACCGTTTTCGAAACAACAAAGACAGTACGAAATAGCAATTTCGTTATTAACAAGATCATCTCGTCTATATAATGCAATATTCTTGTGAGTGAATCAATAACTTTAGAAAACTTCAAAGTGGCACCCGACTAATCTAAGTGGTACACAGAGTCAGCGTTTCACAAAAGACACGGAAAGTTGTAAATTTAATATAAATTTGTTTACTTCGAAAGTTTTCAGTTTTATTGTAATTTAAATTTGGTGTTTATAAGAGACAAATACGATAAACTTTTTAGTTGGATTATGTGTAGTTTAGCTCATTATTAAGCATTAGCTCGTAGTTATATGTGTCACAAAAGAAAAGCTGAAAAGCAAACTTAGACTCTGCAATTAAATCTGGAAAATCGGATTAGCTTGCTTAACGTTTCTTGTATATGCGATGATATAATACCTACAAATGAAATTGTGGATGCTTCAGCAAAAATACTGATAGATATAGATAGGACAAAAATCTCATATTCAAATTCTTTAAAAGTCAAAAGTCTCTTTAAAAGTCGATGAAGGTCGTTACGCGAGCTGGTCTTTACCATTTCGGTTCGGTCTTCCGACCACTGCCATTGTTTTTTTTAACACATTACGACTGTATTTGTAGAAGCAACAGTCGTAACCGATTCTCTCTCTAGCAATTAAACTCATAGAATTCGGGGGCAAAAGTCTGAGAAACTCTGCTTCTTAATAAGACTTATAAAAAAGGGACTAAAGTACAGTCCGATGCAGAAATTTGCTTCAGCTGTTTATACTTTCTTATACGGTTGAGGCTGATTCACGCATGCGTGTGGTAGTGGTAGACCCTTATAAACAGTTTTGATTGTTTGTGGGGATCAGCTTAAAAACAGCTGAAGCAATGTCATGCTGAACTTTCACTCCCTCTAACTGTAGCACAGATTCATATATGATTTTGCCAATCGTTGATCGTCTCATTTTTGTCGTCATTGTCGATAACAGTTGATAAACTCGAACTTTCGATTTTAACGAGAAACATGATCATTTCAAGAAAATTGACATACCGACGAATGACTAACGTGAAATTCTATATTATAACGGAGAGATTTTGACAGCGTCAAAATGTGAGAAGATACACCAAAAATACTTCGATAATTCGAACTTTGAATTTTGTTTCACTCTCCGTTAACTGCACATAGAGTGTTATGATGAAAGAGAAGAAGATATTTTGACAAGTACCCCAAGAACTCGTGCAGGAACTAAAAATTCGTTACCCAAAGTGAATATTTTGACATATTTTATATGAAAGAAGTGTCAAAATCCTCACCAGTGAAACTTAACGAAGAGTTTCTGAACGAGCTCCAAGGCAAGTTAAAATAAACTGGTGTTCTGTCCTCCCGCTCTCAACGTACCACGTTGAAAGAGAAGCAAATACTTTGACAAGTACCCCAAGGCAAGTTATAAAATCTAGTCTTCGGTTTTCTCGTTCTGATCATAACAGTCTATGGAAACTTAAAAATCAGTTAAAATTAACTAATCCGTGGTCAGCAGTCAAAAATGTATGAATGAAGTTTGTCATTTTGACACATGACTCATAAATTAGGTAACTGGTCAAAAATCGCTCACATATAAACTAATAAAATTAAGTGTAAATGGCTAAAGGCGGGTCAGATCAACTTCGCCACAAACTTTAAAGCTGGAGTATGCAGTGACCCGTGAAATCAAATTCTGACAGGAAATGTATTAGAAGGCCTCTATTTGAGTGAGGTCAAAGTCAGCTTCGGTGCTAGACAGTGCGTTGCTATCTGTCATTATTTTACTGCTAACGAGAATAGTGACAGAGAGTCAAAATGTCATTTCACGGCTGTTTGTATACTTACCAACAACAACAACTTAAATTGTATAAAGCAACGTTCAAACTTACCCGGGTAATTTCTTACACATGCATGAACACACAGATGTCACCACCTGCAATGATTTTCGGGCTTTTCGGGCTTTTTGCACATACTGCTTCCATTGGTACCAACACTGAAAGTGGGAAAATTATTCCGAATAGGTTGAATGAATAAATAAATAATATTTTTTATATTCGATTTCTAAGTTAATATTCACTGCTATTTTCAAAATTACCTACTTTCAAATTAGAATTAAACCAATATGACTAGTAAGTAATTGTTGGATTCATTGATTGATAGCATAAAATTTCGATAATTTTATTGTAAACGGGTGGATATAATTTGCTACACTTTTTCGGTAGAATGTGTCATAGCAGGAGGGGATCGAAAATGCACTATTTGTTTATAATGTTGTTTTTGTTTTGTTTTGTAACCATGTAACCGTACAGTTAACCGACAAATATCCATTAATGCTGAATGCGGTTGTCGCTTGTTGTATTGCAATTGAGTGATTTACAATCGAATGATTTTTTACACAAAAAAATCATCAGAATTGTCCCGACTCGGAAAATCAATATTTTTCTAAGAAGTGAGAAGTGTAACCAAGTGCATTCTGATTGTGTATGTTGTTTAGTCTGACTTAAACATCTGGCGTTTTTTCGTGTTGTATGTTGTATGATCTAAAAATACCGATAAAATAAACAAACTTTTTGTTAAAGACACAATCCTTTATCGATATAGAGCAGCCAGTTACGATGCTTTATTTACATTTTTTTTCTCAATTTTTTTTAGATGAAATAACGGAGCTCATCAATCGCCTGGAAAGCACACAAATCGACACGGAATCTGTACAAATTATTGAAATTCTCGATAAATTAGCCGATACCGATCCGCCCCAATTCGATCAAATTCCTTTGCACAAACCATTACTGAATTTACTCAATCATTCGTCTGTTGATGTCAAGACAAAAGTTGCCAAATTCATTGCTGAGATAAGCAAAACGGAAAATCAACGCAAACAATTCACCGATATCGAGACGTTACGAAAATTGATTGGATCCATCGAAAACGTGAACCTAAACTCAAATTTCGAATATGTGATTCAAGTGTGCCGAGCACTCGGTAACATTATGTTTGAAAATTCCGATGCACGGGACATACTGGCTAATATAAGCGGGGACAAGACGTTAGTGGAGCTATTGGATGTACGATTGCCAGATGTGAGCGAGACAAGCATTCAATTCATGAAAGTTCGGTGCGGATTAATTTCGAATTATTTGGTTGGTGGCGAAGAAATAGCGAAAAGGGCTATGGATTTACAGATTTTAAAGAAAATTGAACAAACCGTTGAGTTGTGTTCGAATGATGTGGAAAATTCGGAAGATCTGTTGTTAAATACGCTGCCCCCGCTGAGTATTCTGACGGAAAATGTTCAGGACTTGAACTTTGTACCTGCCTTGAATCAGCAATTAGTCAAAATTTTATCGGAATCAAAGAATCCAGACATCGCCGAAATGATTTTGGATCTGTTGCTGTTCCAAGCTGAAAACGGTGAGCACATTTCATTCATATTTTGCAGTCAATTCACACACTCTTCTTGTACATTCTTGTACAAACTGAAATTGAAATCTCCTTCTCCATCAAACTGATAAACAAATCTTATTTCAGATGATGTAAAGCTGCTCCTAGCGAAGGAAGGTCTCTGCGAAACGATTTACAAGTTGCTGGAAAAATACAAGACACTTGCTAATACTAGCGAAGCCAGAGCACTTATGAAACTTGCCTGTGACTTAGTCGTACTCATTTTGACCGGGGATGATTCTATGCATTACCTTTACACTGAAACGCCGCTATTAAAGTACATCGAAGACTGGTTGGATTCTTATGACATAGATTTACTGACGACGGGTGTATTGGCATTGGGCAATTTCGCACGTACAGACAGTCATTGCATTTTTATGGTTGAGAACAACATTATGAAAAAATTGCTGGGTATGTTCTTGAATGGCACGCATCTCAACGGCCATTACAATTAATAGAACCACTTTCTCTTGCACAGAAATTTTATCGAAAAACAATGGCATCGACAATGATATGCGCCTACAGCACGCACTGTTGAGTGCTCTGCGGAATCTGGTCATACCGAAACCGAATAAGCCCGCCGTCTGCGAAGCTGGTCTTGTGCAAACAATACTACCAATGTTGGAGATACATCAGCCACCGGTTGTTTTCAAGTTGCTTGGAACTCTACGGATGACTGTCGATGGACAAGAGAAACTGGCTCACGAACTGCTGCAAAACGAAAAACTTATCAAACAACTCGTTCTTTGGAGCAAATCATCAGACTACGCAAATGTGACTGGAGAGTCCTGTCGATTAATGGCATGGCTGGTGAAGCATGCATATTTCCGGAACAGAGATCCGACACAAAAGACCCCAGTCGATTTAAAGAGTTTGCTAGTTTTTGTGAAAGTTGATGGTGCTGTTGACAGTATGGTGTCGATGATGTGTTCACAACATTTGGTCATGCAGAACGAAGCCCTAATTGCCTTATGTATTATTGTGGCCGTTCTGAATGGAAACCGTGACGACGTCAACTTGGATGAATTGTTAGTCAAATGTGAGTTAGGTCAACGTATGTCCGAATTTCTAGCAAAGAGTTCGGACACAATGACCAAAGAAATTGTTGAAAATTTGCAATCATTGATGTCGTTGTTACGTAAATCGGAAACGTTAATCAGCCACTTAGACAAACATAACATTGACGAATCCCTCAAATCAATTCCAATTTTGACTGAATACTGTACGCTGTAGGTAAACGGAGATTAGGTCTTATACCGAGCCGGGGTTTAATTGTTGGATCGAAAAGGAATGTTGTAAACCTACACAAAGTGATTGAATTTTTACCATATTTTGTCGTCAAATTTTTAAAACAAGAAACTTAAAATTAAGCGTCTCTGGGGCTCGCAGCACATTAAGTGCTAGCGGCTCATTTAAGAAAACATTAATTCTAGAAATAGCAAAGATTCCGAGATTCAATCGATTGAATGTAGTGCATTTTGAGTATAAAAATAATTTGAAAATGATTGAAGCAACTAAACTAATGAAAGGTCAATTAATGGGGGAGGTAAATGCGAAATTGAATTTTGTTTTATTTCCATGGCGATCGTCTTAGGTATATGTCGTGACACAAAATGTACACAATTTCATTCAAATTTTTAAAAGAAAATTTTAATTAGAATTTGCTTGTACTAAGTTTAAATTTATTTATTCAACAAAATAAAAACAGAAAAACATTTAAATAGTTGCCTTGAAGTGTTTCATTTACGATGAAAGTCCCGCGTGTTACGCAGATGAAACTCAATAACAAACAACAAAAACATAAAAATTTTATAATTGGAATATTCCTTGCGAGTATGGAGATGATTTCGAAAAGGTGGACGAGATTTTTTTATCTTCTTCGATTGATCTTGTAATGTGATGCGATCAGAATGAGTTTGGACAGCCTTTACAAAGGAAAATCACCCAATTACTGTCACTGATTCTGTTGCCTACCGAAATCGGACGCATTTTCCAGTGGACATATTTATGTGTGCCTAGAAAGGTATTCGACCCCAGAAAAAAAAACCTTCAAAAAAAATCTTCGAAGCTTGTGTAGAGGTCATCAAAAACCGAAAACTTGCACTTTCCTTACAAAAATGTCTCCAATTACACGAGCGGAACAGGATCGGAACATGTACTATTGAGCCGAATAGGCACTTATTGGTTTTAAAATTCATCCACACTGAAATATGTGCACCTGAAGTTTTCAACCGAAGGCTTACACTGTTCTTACAGAAATATCTCGAAGTACACAAACCGTACATGTGCTTTTGGGCCAAATAGATTCTTCTTATCTGCCGCAATTCGGAAGAAAAACAATTTCCAATGAAATAACAAACGAATTATTGGAAAATCTTTGTTATTTCCACTGGAAATTGTTTTTTATCCAAATTACGGCAGTTATGTGGATTGAATGAATCTACGGTGAAATAAAAGTTGAAATGTTTAAGTGCCCATATTTCATCTCATATGCATCCAAACCTTATAAGACCCGCTTTGTAATACTATTCTCACATTTTACAAATGGTATCTTCTTCGCAATTCGCTTATTGTGCGCCCGATTTGGATATCTAAATGGCTGATCATTAAGGCGATGTTCTAGCTGTGGCTATAGAGATCAAAGCAAGACATTTTCATTGCATTATATGGACGAGCAAAAAAAAAAATTGTAAATATTCATCAGTGCATAACGTCGTCCACATTGCCATCAATATTTGTCACCACACAAATTTCACTGTAACATGAGTCCAAAAGTTCGAATTACTGGGCCAAACGTAGAACTCATCTCATATTTACTATCTGGGGACACCTCATTCTATTCGACCTCGAAAAGCTTTTGTTTCAATTATTTCAATTTCAACAGTGGTTGATTGATCCATTGAACATGATTGAAGTATCGAGTTTTTTGTGTTATATTTCACTGAAATTCACTAAAAAAGGTAAATAAACGTAAAAGATAGAATTGACTATCACATATGCGTCTATTCATCTGTTATCGATAACGACAACAAAAATAATGACAAGCTCTAGGTAATATGGTCCTTTATGTAGTAAAATGTATGTTAAAAATATTGAAGTACAAGATTTGAAATCAACTGATTGAAAATACTCTGATCAATGGAAGTAATAGTTATAGATCCAATAATAATAGTGGTCATATTCTTGCCGTCTGTAACAGGTTTAGAGTGAATTTACGAGACGTTGATTTTTGAAAACTACGAGGTAATCATGGAATTCTTCGACATTCCTGAGTTCAAAACAGCTTTTTTTTAGTACTTTCGTTTTCATTAGTAGTACAAAACTTGGGATTTGCTGTTCACGTGCCAGTGTATCGATGCATCCCATACCAACGAGCGCCAAGGGAAAATCGTCATGTCATCGGCGCGCTTTCCATCTTCGCGGACCTGGGGGTTCCAGATTGTTGGTTGGCTGACTGTGTTGAGAGAGCGTTTCAAGATCGCATTGAACGTTACGTGACGACCGAATCTACCTGTGCTTCTGTTGCATGATAGTCCATGAATTTGGTTTGCTTTCATGATTGCTCCACAACGACACTCGAATTGTTTGCAGATTGGCCCTCCAATTCTCAATGAAATAGCGATGCGTAATGTAGTGCCATCCAGTATTGTTCCCAGGTTCTTTGACGGTAATGGAAGAAGGCATGCTCCAGATTCAGGTCGTGAGAGAGCAAGGAGTTGTGCTACATGTTCCGGTGACTGTCGTGGAATGTTTTCGTTTAATAGACTTTGCAAAAAGAAAATCCAATGGTTGAAGCGATCGTATAACATCTATTCATGAATAGATAGTGACCTGTACTATCCAAAGCAAAAATAGTTAGGCATGTAGGGTAACAATAAGTCACAATCCATTTGAAGCATTTTAATCGAACCACAAATGTTAAATATCGAGAAATTTACACGTCCTTTAAGTCTTGTTTTACAAATTGGACTTTGGAAAGCGAAATCAATGACGCTGACAAGATCCGCCGGCTAGACCAAAAAAAATCCTTATTTAAGTCCTTGATTCCCGGCAGGGCAGGGATTCGATTAAAAGTCAAACTGTTTTTAATTATTATCATAAAGATTTTCTTGATTTTTTATTTACTATATCAGTAAAATAACAGTATTCGCAATCACAATATACCAGCAGTGCGTAATGTTCTGTGGTCATTCTCGTTTTCCAATTATTTTATTTATCTTCTTCTTCTTCTCGATTTCTTTTATTTATATTTTCCTATTCCCTATACAAAGTGTTTTTTTATTTTTATTTTCTTTTTTTATATTTATTATCTCAATACAATCCATTCCTTTATTTGCTACTTTTTTCATTTAAAAAGTTTGTTTTTAGTTTCAATTTTTGAATATTTTCGTTTTCAGTTTTCAATGCTTCCATTCTGTTTATACGTGTGACTTAAATACGATAACATATGAAACGTTTACAAATTTGAAATGAATATTTTATAGATGATTTCAGCCGATGTTTGAATTTAATAATTTATTTCAGTTCACAATTTTCTTAATCGACAGAGAATTAAGTTTCGGCTACAAAAAAGTGATATTAAATTGGGGAAATAAAAAAGGGAAATAATTTAGAAATGAAAAATGTCTACACAATTGGATTAATGGGATTTTGTTTTAAACATAATTTCAATTCGATTAAAAGCACTCGAATCGCATTTGATTCATTTCCATTAACACTTTTAGTTTTTTTGTAATTTATTTATTTCCTTCTTCTTCTTCGGTTTCTTTATTTTGAATTTTTACTTTATATGATCCACAACAAATACAAGTACATTATTCAAATCGAATCATTTTGATATTTATACATGGTCGCTGTTCATTTTGGGTTCGACAAAAAAAATATAATAAAAACATAAAAACGTCACGGACTAGTCATCCTACTTCACCTGCGAACGTAAATGCTGTATAAACTCATAATACGATAAACTACTTTCGGATCGGTCATCGACGAGCTTTTCGGTGAACGTTGTTCTAAACGGACTACTGTCTCTGCAAAATAAAAAAAAATATTTTTGGTGACATGCCAAATCGATCGATTTCAATTCGATTAGTTTACCTAATAATTTGTATTGTCGCCGTGTATGGTTTATCTACGCTAATCGCTTCAATAAATGTGTGTAAGGCTTCATTTTCCGGCGTTCCAGTTGTTGGTAGATCGTAACATTGGTCTGGTATTTCGTTAACTGACGATATTCCTGAAATGTCGATGAAAAATATGAAACGGTTAATTGGTCACACCGTAATTGTTCGTCTTAAAGATTGTGTTGACCACCAATGAGACACCCTGGACAGGGCCTATTGTTGGTGATTTTATTCACTGCAATGACTGCGACTTTTACCGACAAATGTTTTCGGTAAATTTCAGTAATTTCGTAAATAAAATAGGCCAGTGTCAGGGACAACTCAGACAATGCTTTAAAAGACAAAAAAAATGAATTGAATGAGCCACTTACCAAATACATTTTTCAAAATACTAGGAGGCACATTCGTTCCAACAAGAATAAGTATTTGTAATCCAGTATCCAACATGAACACTGACCGTGAGTCAAGTCTGCAACGGAGATAGAAAACATTCGGTCACATCGTTTGATAAAGCAATATCCAAAACAATTCGCCTTACCTTTCAGCCGACAATTGCAGCAGTGGTGGATCGTATTTATTTTCTTCGTTGTCATCAGTTGCTTGATAAAACAAATTGTCCAAATGATAGAAATCCGGATAAATGTTCCGAATCAATTGATCCAAAGGCATAGTTTTCAGTTCGCACATAGCGAATACACGATCATCTAAACGAGTACTGGTACCGGTACGGAAAGCTATATGTTTCAACAGCGCCAACATGTATAAAGGTAACAATGACAGATTGGTTGGTGCTATCAATTGGCCTTGAGAACCAGTCGGTAAATTCTGTGCCACTCTAAACGCACTAAACACATCCACTGAAGCATTTATGAATGCATCCCGAGCGTCCGTTATGCTAGTTTGCAGCGATCGATCCACTGCCATTTTTGAAATGAGTCCGATAATCGCTTGACAATCAGCTGAATGCATAACGTCCGACAGACTTGAAGTGACGGGTAGACAGAGAGTATGAACTCGGATGCGGCGTTCACCTTTACTACTGGTATACAGTAAGGCAGCTTGAAAGCACACAGTCTTTGTGTCGGTAAGACTCTCCTCGTACGATATTTGCATGCCGAAACCGGCGTCTGGATTCACATTCGGGAGAGATAGCAGATCAGTCGATCGAACGAAGAAATTTCCATGGAATGTATGTATTGCCTGGAAAAAGAGAGCCATTTGGTAAGGATGATCCGGCCTGACGAATCGAAAATCTTACCAAGCCACGAGTACATCGAACTCGCATAACTGATTCGAATCCAATTTTGCGGGTGAGGTAACGTTCTAGACATTTTTTGAATTGCTCTACTTGTTGGGTCTTGGAGCTATTGAAAAGCGGGAAATGATGTAGGCATCCACCACTGAATTTACTGATTCCAGCTGCAAGGAAAAATGCGAAAATGTTGAGTGTAAGTAGGAGTTCATTTCAGGCTCAGGTCATAACACTTACATATCGTTGCTAGATCACTATACTGACTGTTGAGCAAGAAAACATCAACGGCTATTTGTTGTCCGGAACATTCGAGGGCTAAACGTTTATAAAAGTCAGTTGCTGGTCCTAAATGTTGAATTTCTTTGGCTGATCGATCGTTTGGATTTTCCCTGTTTAAAAATGAAAAAAAAGGTCAGTCACCAGTGGACAGTGCACACTTTTCATCGTCTTCTTACCTAGATTTTAAAGCTCCCGGTCCTACGTTTGGCAAACAAGTTTGAAAAACTGTAACTCTACCGCCAGGTTGATGCTAGAATTCGGAATTTAGTTTATAAGTCATGCCGGAGAGAGTTAAATCAAACATTTCCTACCATCAATTTATAAGCGATTTGTAGCGCTGCTCCGAGGGCTGAATTAGAGTCATACGAATTGGCAAACCGTTTCGGCAATTGACACAGTAAATCTTTTATCAATTCCTTGCATTCATTCAAATTGATCAACAAATTATCCGGGCAAGGTAAAAACGGATCTTCAATATCGACAACGGTAATTTCGTGCGGTTGATTGAATCCCTCGGCAATCGAATAGAAATGCACCGCACTGTTGTACGCAATGAATCCGACTTGGGCGCGAGCATCGCCAGGTAAATCTTCAAGATGATCGGCTAATTGCTGGCAGACAACATCCAAGTAACCGGATTGTTGGGCTATTTGTGATACGTCCAATAAGAACAGATATATGGCCGGTTGAGGCGGTCGTAGCTGTGCAAATTGTTTTGGATGAAAAAATTGAAAATTGGAACATTTACGCACCGAGCTTACCATATATTCGGATGGGGCAATGAATTCAATGGTGCTCGATTTCACTTCAGGCCTTCTAGTTACGTCTCCATATGATTTGCTAACCGGATCGTATTGAAATTCATCTGGTACTGTTGGAGAATCAACAATTGTACGGAAAGGAATTGGAATTGGCTAATTTTGGCTTACACTCATTGACACGATAACACAAATTGCATCTCCATTTTTTACTGTCCACAAACGAAACGAATGGATTAATGTAGGTCCTACAAGCTCGGCACCGAACAATAGTGGAACACTGAATCACAGGCAAATTCTAGAAACAAAAATTGTGGCACAACGTTAATGACCGAGGTCTCACAGGCAGTTCAAAAATGATTTTACATTTAAATCTCTGAACGGATGAATCAAAATTCCCAATGGAAGCCTGGACTTCTGTAGCAGACTGTTGCTTTCCGGAATTTTGGTGATGGTGCACCGTAAAATGCTTCGAAAGAAATTTCATTCGTAAACACATTGAATTGTTAGTCGATCGAAAGGGAACACTCACTCTGAACTACAGTTGACTGACTCGTAAAATTCGTGGCCTAGTTCAATAGCTGGTGGAACAACCTTTGATGTTGGGAGAATGTGACGCTGTTGCATTAGATCAACAGTCTCATGTCCCCACATTTTATTGAATCCTTGCTGCGTCACACCCATCGGATTCTGAGGATAATTCGATTGCTTGGCATTTTGATATTGAATCGGAGCATTGTTTGTTTGACCGGTAAACACGTTGCTTTGCTGCGACGGATAGGCATTTTGCATCGGAGGTGGCTGTTGTCTCTGTTGTTGTGGTTGTTGTTGATGTTGCTGTTGCATTGGTGGAGCTGATGTCTGAGGTGGATACATGGGCCTTTTATTTGCGTTAGTTAAAGGTGGTCCCGCTGCTGAATTAGTTGTTGGTGGATAGAGTGGTGGAGCAGCGTTCGGTTGATTGTTATTCGGAAATTGATTGGGATACTGGGTCTGAGTTGCTGCTGGACCAGGCGGAATCATTTGATTCGTATGAGATTGACTGTATGGTTGCTGCGGCGGAGTTTGAATGTTCGAGTTGGGTGGTGTGGCCTGATTCAAATGATTATTCAACGGCGGCATCGATGGATATTGTTGCTTTTGAAGTTGCTGTGGCGGCATTTGTCCATTGATGTTTTGATGATATTGTAAATTTGGCGGCTTTTGCATGGTAGGACCCAAGGGTTGTTGATTCGACGAACCATTTACCGGAAATTCGGAATTAATTTTTGGTGGCATTCGCGACGCATTGAGAGGATTTACATTTCCGTTCACTAGATTTGGTGCATAGGGATTCGTTGCTACATTTCCACTATGCTGACCGTTCGTTATGTTCATATTCTGCATGTTCGTTGCTAAATTAGCTACGTTCGGATTCGCCACATTCTGACCGGATAAATTTTGTGTCGATCCATGTAACGATCCCGGCTGAGATGGTGGAAACAAATGCTGATTTTGACTAGACATCTGCGACGAACCGACGAATTGCTTAGATGGTTGGCTCGGTGGTAAATGCGCAGAATTTATGGATTGATTAAGTGCCGGTGATGCGGTCCGAGAGGACGAATTGCTTCCACCATTCACCAATAACGATTGTTGGCGATTTTGCGGAAACTGTTGTTGTATATATTGAGAGTTGAATTGTTGCGCTTGATTTTGTGGTGGCAGTTGCTGATGGGGCGGCAGCTTATTTTGCATTTGATGAGTCATTGGTGGCTGCGGCTGATATTGTCCAGTGATTGATGGAGGTTGAAATTTGTTGTATGAATCTAATTGAGTTGCCGCTGGAAGTCCATTTGGTAATGGTTGAGATGGAAACGACATTTTCGCCTAAAAGTATCAAGAGTTTAGATCAGTTTGGTCGTTGTCAGTGAACACTTAGAGCTGCATTTACATTCGTTGCATTCAAACGCTCACAATTAGGACAAAAATCATTTCACTTCAACAACAGATACGATACTACATCCAACCGTCGACTATAAACGATTTTCCTGGCATTATTATGCTAATGGCTGAGAAAGCTACGCAGTAAATGTTTTCCGCATATTCAAAGCTGAAATGTGGGTACAAAAACACCTGAATTTGAATTTGCTCTTGAACTGACGTATGAGCTTAGTCTAAAAAACATTTGTGCTAACAAACGTTGCGACGCAACAGATGGGAATTTGTTGTGTATTGGTTGAGAACAATTCAGTTGGCCAAAAGCTGAAAACTTTCGATTTAAGACGAACATCGTAAGCAATAATGTTAGCTTACAGGTACCTTAGGTGCTCATGTAAGTGAGAGATATACAAAATACAACATTGATGATTCGGTTGTTTTTGTTTATTATACGTCTATGTAGAGATATAAAGTCGTACGTCGTAACAAAAAGTATTTTATCTAAAACATTAGGAAAATCTAACGAGCTTAAATTCGATTATGGATAGAACGAGTCTGTTGCAACGTTTACATTGACGAACGTGTATATTGAGATAAGAGCAAATTGCTGAAAATTGTTGCTTTTATTGACTGATATGACTGATATTCACTCCGTCACATCTTTTTTGTTGAAATTTCAATTCAAACAAATAACAAATTTGAATCAGCGATCACTTCGAATGATGCAAACAATTTGAAGGTGAATTGAGTTGTAAAAAAAAACGTTGAAGACAGCATTAATTACCAAAAAAATAATCTCATAAAACGATATAATCACCTTGATTTATCATTTTCGCAGTCTTGGCAATCAAGAAGAAAGTGAAATAAATTTGCATGAAACTGATAGGATCTATGTCTTATGGACAATATTTACACACGAGTCAGTGAAGAATTGAAGAAAATATTTGTTTTGTGGTATATGTGCGTTGTATTGCTATTGAATGTGTTAATACGGTTATTTGCGTACGACTATTCTGATTCAGGGTCAATGAAGAGCCGATGAGGTTCGTAAGAATGAAATGTGTGACGATTATGATTTCATAGAAAACATGAAGGTCGCATTTTTTTTATAGATATACTTTGGTGTCTGATAATGAAAACGAGAAGGAAAAAATTACTAGAAAAACGAACGTGTAACGTGTGTTTAGTTTATATACATCACGCTTGTAGTGTGTAATATTAGGGTTCACTGTTAGTGTTTATGTTGATAAGAAACAGCAGTCACTGCAGATAATAGTATATCCAACAAAATGAATGTAGGTATAGGTGTATATTAAGCATGGTCGTATTCTAACCAGTCATTCACCAATTTACAGCGATAACAGCACCGATAACGATTTTATGTATGTTGCCATTGAATTAAGTGTTCTAAGTAGACGAATGAATCGTATTAGCACAAAGATAAAACCCATTAAACGGCAGATTAGTGTCTCAAGACAAAGAGACTAGACTCAAAGTTATCGATCTTTGTATCGATATAATTTACAACATACAGACAATATATGAAGGTTCTTTGCAGTACAACGTTGAAAAGTTCGAAATTTGTCGGGGAAAAAAATTTGTACAAATTGTACGAAGCAATAATTAACCTTGTTCCTACTAATATTGACCTAGTTTAAGGCATTTAAATTTTAAGTTCACCGACGGATTTTGAATTTTTGATGAACCATCAATGTACATCAAAATTGACTAAACCAGAAATTGTAGGGTAATGGACAACGAAAAAGGTACATTTTCGATAACACACGATGTCGAATTGGGAAAGTCCAATATTATTCACCCAGCTGAATGTTCTTGAACTGTACGAAATTTTCGATTCGATTCGAACGTTCACGGTGATGTATAAATGTTATTCGTTGCAAAATCACAGAGAACACATCACTTTTTGCGAAAATATAAAGAGAAAAAAAAAGTTGATACACGAATCCCATATCACAGTCATCGCATGCAACAAAACCATCAATTATTACCGTTTTCTTATAATTTTCGTTTGATCCAACTATTTCTTAAGCCGTAATATCAGTAGATTAATTAGTTTCACTGTACATTCTATTTTTCAATTAGATTAATTAACAACAATTTTCAATCACGGAGGAAAGTACAAAAATTTTTAATAGAAAACTCTGCGACAAATAAAACATATAAATTCTGAGCAATTATGAGCAATTTGACTTACGTGGAACCGTAGCTCTTTTGGGACATCTGTCGTTCGTTTCAATGAAGTTCACTAACAGCTGTCAAATTCAAATATTTCGCGGGAACAATCGGATCGTTCGATGATAAGTTTATTTCTTTGTCCAGTCTGGTAGGGAGGGTATTATGAATGTTATGGAGGAACATAAAAGAGGAGGTTTCCTTTATATGACTTTCCAGTATCACGGAACAGAAATCTTCTTTCAACAGAAAAATCATTTTGAGAAAGCAAATAAGTTTATTTCAACTGTCACTATCACTAGACATCGCCTCGAAATCATTGAAATCCTGAGGTATGAACAGGTCATTTGACATGTAATCTTCTTTATGAATATCAGCCCAGCGAACGGTCACGTCTTTGAATATAGCCTTACGAAACACCATGCACGTTATATGAACGAGTTTTTCATACTTTATTCGACTGAATCCCATTAAGGCCAACGTATATCGCCAATTTTTCATGAATTTCGCATTTGCGCCCACATGCTTCGAATCGGGAGTGATTACGATCAGTATTCCTTCGGCATCGAGAATGTCATAAGCTTTCTTGCAACAAATCAAGCGCTGCTCTGATGTCGGCAGGTATTCCAAAAGTAAGCTGAAAACAACCACATCGTAGGAGCATGGTATAAGCGTAAAGGCATTGATGGAGTTTGATTGGAGGGATTCCGGTTGAACGACAGGCACATTGAGAAAGTCGCAACGGTGAACATCGGGACAAGCAGGTGATATATCGATGGCTGTAACAGTAAAGCTGTCGTACTGTTTGAATGGATTGTAACAACTGCCGACGTCCAACAGACGAATTTTTTGATTCTCACAGTCGTCATCAGATATCGAAGGTAGTTCAACATGTACCGGTTCTGGCAATAGCTCGAAAATTCGCTTCTCGCGGTCTCGATTATGATTTCGGATTTTATTGTCATGGAAGTAGTTCAAACAGAATTGCACCGACCATTCAATACGATTTTCGCGAGTCATTTCATTCACTTTTAAATTCGAATCCCAAAATTTCGTGGCTAATTCTCTCATTGCCTTTGAGTAGGAATCCAGCTGATCTTTGTTGTTTATGTGTTCCTTCCATGCGTTCGTTGATCCATACTTTTTGGTTCGTTTTCGCAGATCCTTGTGCACTCGTTTTATCTCAGCGGATAGAATTAGGTGCTCTTTCGTGGCCATAGTCCCTTGCGAATCGTTTTTTGATCAACACTTTTCAACTTTGTTGTTTATTTTGCAATGTTTTGACATTCCAAACTTCAAATTATAATGTTATGTGGATACGGTAGAAGCGAGGGACACATGTGGAGAATGAGTGGGTACTTTGAAAATATTTGTTTTGTTTCGGAAAATACTTTGAAGGATTTGAAAAACACGGTAACACTTTGCCGGTTACTGTGGCTTGTCGACTTTAGACACTTCAATTAAATTTTAGATTTTTTAGATTTTATTTGGAGGTAACCCTCGACTCCTTTACTGCTTTCCAGGGTGTCTGAAGTGTCAGCGTGCGCATTATTCTGCAATGTGTTTAAACCAAAGGTAAAACCAAAAGTAAAATATTGTCTCAGATTTTTACAGTCTTAGGCAGGACGAACTGGTTACCAAAACGCCACTGGGCGATGTATGCAAAAACAAAAAGCCAAAGACAAAAAATCGAAACTCTTTCACAAAAATTATAAAGTCCATCGGGCGATGCCTGGTATGATCAGTGCGGGCCTTGTCTGGATATACTTAGATCGAATCAAAGCAATAGATTCAATAACTTAAACTGCTATTCTTAAGCTTGCCGTTTACCCACTACTGTGAAAGGAACTAACAGATTTATTTTATGGAGACCGAGTCGATATGGCAGGTTTTCACTGTGGATTGTGGATTCAATATTGTATTATTGTACTGTCAAACTTAATTGAACGGAAAAGTTGTGTTGTGTAAAAAGTAAAAAATCTTAATTTAAATTAATTAAACATTCGTCTGTGCACTCATAATTATAAATCGTTGTGAAGAATGTCTACGTTTTCCGTTAGCGCGGAGAATCTGAGCAGTACAGACACTCAGGTAAAAAATAACGAAACAAAACAGAATTGTTTTTCTAACAGCGAATGAGAATCCATTCATAAAAATCTGGGGTCTGTGTTTGCATACTTTCTGATGTGACTCACTCAACCAGCCAAACCTATTTTAATTGTATGATTTCTGAGAACTAATTTCTGTTGTAAATAGTGTAGCGTATGTGTGTAGCGCCCAGGTGGATTTTTTGTGATTGCGAATGAAAATTGTATAAACTGGTTCCGTTGTTTTGTTCGCCCATCCTACGTTGTATCACAGTCTGTCTGGTCCAACTATAATTTACAAATAATTTCAGAACACTGATGGCTCTTCAATGTGCTTGGAGCTGGCATTGGAAGGGGAAAGACTGTGCAAATCTGGAGATTGTCGTGCAGGCGTTGCCTTTTTTCAGGTAACACAAAGTCTATATCGCTTCATGTTGAAAGTGCTAACCAGAGATCGATTTCTTTTTAAATTTTTCATCAAAAAACAGGCTTCCATTCAAGCAGGGACTGATGACCTTAGAACATTAAGTGCCATTTACAGCCAATTGGGCAACGCGTACTTTTATTTGGGCGATTACGCTAAGGCCATGCAATATCACAAATTGGACTTAACGCTTGCACGGTAAATTTCAAATTGCAATCTTTGTCATGCCTCGTTACCTAACACAAACATGCTCTGATTCAGATCAATGGACGATAAATTGGGTGAAGCAAAATCGTCAGGAAATCTTGGCAATACTCTTAAAGTAATGGGACGATTTGATGAGGCTGCATTGTGTTGCGATCGCCATTTAACTCTAGCTCGACAGTTGGGCGATCGATTGTCCGAAGGTCGTGCGTTGTACAATTTGGGAAATGTTTACCATGCTAAGGGAAAGCATATGGGTCAATCAGATCCAGGTGACTTTTCGGATGATGTAAAAGAAGCTCTAATGAAAGCTGTTGAATTTTACCAGTAAGTTGGGTGTCGTATTGGGTGTCTTGCTTGATTCCAAAGGTTTGACCAATTTAATTTTCTAGGCAAAATTTAACACTCATGAAAGATTTGGGTGATCGAGGAGCGCAGGGCAGAGCTTGCGGAAACCTTGGAAACACTTATTACTTACTCGGAGACTTTGAGTCTGCCATCGAACATCATCAAGAACGATTGAGGATAGCTCGTGAATTCGGTGACAAACCCGCTGAACGTCGTGCGAATAGCAATCTGGGAAATTCACATATTTTCTTAGGACAGTTCGAACAGGCCGCAGATCATTACAAGTAAGTGTTTGGGAGCTCACAATGTCCATAAACCGTTTCAACTTTACCTCTTCGCAGACGAACACTGTCGTTGGCTGTTGAGCTAGGGGAGAGAGCAGTTGAGGCGCAATCTTGTTACAGTCTTGGCAACACATACACTTTACTCAGAGATTTTGTGACAGCAATTGACTATCATCAACGACATTTGGCTATTGCACAAGAACTCGGTGATAAAGTTGGCGAGGCAAGAGCGTGCTGGAGTCTGGGAAATGCTCACTCATCTATTGGCAATCATGAAAAAGCATTGCATTTTGCCCAGTTACATTACGCTCTAGCTAAGGAGGTGGGGCTGTCGAGTGCCTATAATGCGAACTTTTCTAATTCGATATCGTTCCATAGTTGGGTGACTCTGTTGGTGAATCGACGGCACGAATGAATGTCTCAGATTTGCGAAAGATGCTCGGTTTGCCGGATGCTCCCATCGATACCGGTTCCCTTTCGGATGTTCGTTCAGCTGATTCGGATGATGCAGTATCACAAACGCGCAGTTCAAATTCCAGCTCCAGACATTTCAGGGTACGACGACAATCAATGGAACAATTGGATTTAATTAAGGTTTTCTTTTGTTTTTCATTTTGTTTTTTGTTTGTCGACCATCACCAATGCCATTGTCATTCGACCGTTTTGATTAGACTTCTCTTTGCCTTGCTTTTGTCTAAAACCAAACTTCTCGTTCACAGCTGACACCCGATGGAAAACGAATCAATTCACTCCCGAATCCAGAACCTTCGCACGCTAACACTCAAATGCCTACCAAAGCCAACGACGAAGACTTCTTTGATTTACTGACCAAGAGCCAAAGTAAACGAATGGATGATCAAAGGTGTTCGCTGAAGGTGATTGGCGGTGCTGTGGGTGGAAATAAAGAAACGTTACGAAAGCCGTTAGTGCAACAGAATAGTCTACCAGCTACCATTTTACCGAAGGAAAATAGGTTCGATTTCAATCCATTTATCACAATATTCACGATCTAATGAACTCCATTACACAACAGGAATGCACTAATCGAAATGATTGCTGATCTGCAATCGGAACGAATGGATGAACAACGTGCAATGCTTCCAGGTTTAGTAAATAGACGAGGTGTTGCAGCCAATAATTTCCCAGCAAATACTCCTGCACCGGACGACGCTTTCTTGGACATGTTAATGAGATGCCAAGTAAACGTTTTTCTTTCAACGTCTCGATAAACAATGTTCGTTCATAACAAATTCGATTGCATTTACAGAGTACCCGACTGGAGGAACAACGATCCGAATTGCCCATATCGAACATTACAATGGACGTAGAAAATGGTGAATCGAGTCGTAGGGTGGGAGCTTCAAATAGTGGTGCTACTGTACCTGACGAGGACTTCTTTTCGCTGATAATGCGAGTTCAAGGTGGTCGGATGGAAGATCAACGTGCAGCGGTATGTATAACTCGTAATAGATAGGAATTTTGCTAGGTTTTATGTGCATGTATATTGAGAGATAGAAAAGGATTTGTTCCGTAAAGTCGATGTGTAAGCGGTGTTGTACATGACATCATCAAAAGAGTGAACAATTCTACCAGTTTTCGGGGGATTTGTAGTCCGGATTTCCCCGAGTTGTGTTGTTCTAATTGCAAACTGAAATTGTAGGTGCCGTTTCCGTCGTCCAATCGCAACAACTTATCATCATCCACAGCTATTCGAGACAATAATGGTGTTCTGCCGAAAAAATCCAAATAGGATGGCATTTAGTTAAGGAGAAAAGACTTTTTACTGTTAAGTTAAGTCAAGTAGAGTTTTGATCAATTTTTTTTTGTTTGTGTCACAAATTGTGCTTTGTGTTCTTTAAACAACGGAAACATTTTACATTTCACCGTTTCATCATAAGTTTTATTTTGCATTTACTTTCCACGCACCTAATGGAACTAACGGCAAATGTCTTTTGAATTTTCCGACATTTCGATTAAATTTTGAGAGGTCGCGTTTTACATTTTTTTTAAGTATAATTTTCGAAATCACCACCGATAAGAGTTATTCGATAGTTTGGTATTTCATTTGCTGTAGGTGGTAAAATTTGGCATTTATTACGTTAATTTCAGATTATGAAAGACAATTTGATTTTCATCATATCCTTCACGAAAAATTGTAGAATAAAATTTTCATTCGGTTTCTCTTCGTAACATCTTATTTACTTGGAAAATAGACATCTGCGGCTGGCTACAGACTGTAAACTTTTTCAAAAATAAGAAATAATCAGCTGCCGATGTTTACTGGTAGCGGCCTCGGCTAACACGTATTTAAGAAACGGTTTGTTATTTGCTGTTATTGCTATAAGCGATGAGCTCTAGTCAGAGTTTTCTAATAAAGCAAAACATATTGTCAAAAGTAGTGAAGTAAAAGATTTTGAGTCAAATACTTTGATGCACCTTAACCAGAAGAAGTAGCAGATTTCATAAATATATCGTAATAGCCCTGCCGTAGCTAAAAGTCTTAAAATTAAATGGCTCATTTAATTACACATTTTTTTCATTGTCACTCAAGAAGTCATATAACCAGAGCCTGTTATTGCTAATTTGAATTACCTCATTTACTATTAAATTTACCGAATATTTACTTTTCGGTAATTTAATCGGCAAATTTGGTAATTCAAATTACCAATAATATGCCCCACATAACATGCATCACATCATCAATGTGATATAGAATTTTCAAAAAGATATCAAACCTTTGTCTTGAAAGCGTAAAGTTGCATTCCATTTTAGCTTGAATTATTTTACTTTATCAGTCAATTCTCAACTTCCAATTATTTTCGACTTCGACAAATAGTGTTGGTATTTGGGTATATCCATAGACTATTGGAAAACATTTCCGAACTTTTCCCACATTTAGCTTAATTTATTTAAAAAAATAATCAAAAAATGAAGGAAAATTCAAGAAAATATGGGAAAATGTTTTTACAAAAATAGTCACTGGTATTTGGTACTCAATACCAGATTTTTCTCTCTAAGTTTAAAAGCTGAATCAAAAATTAACATCAAAACTATAAAAAATCAAACTTTTCCTGTCTCAGTGTAGATTGTAAATTGTAGATTTAAAGCCACTAAAAAGCCTGTTGCAGGAAAAATTAATTACCCAATCTCATATCTATCATGTTAACTATGTAGTGTGTTGCATACGTTATCGGCGCTGCCATAAACATACGCACATAATGTAGCACTCATATTCCACCGCATGTGGATGAATATCATGAGTTGGATTGAAATTGTCCATTCATTCTTATAAAATTGTGAAAAGACGAACGAACCAAAAATCTAAAGATTGTTTACAATTGGAGCTCTTGCAGAAGTTACGTTGTATTGTTATAGAAAGGTATGGTGAGAGATGTCCGTTTTATATGTGGTCGACTTTCGAATAGTAAAAATAGAAGCCTTAGTGTTAATCTAGGATAGAACTTTGAGTTTTCAATGGGAAATAGAGTTCTGTTGACGGATAATAGAATTTTTATTATTCTATTTCCGTGTGATTTCGTGTATGTATGACATTGTTTTTTGACTATTGGGATTATATCCCTCCTTGCATTCGGCGCGTGCCAGTATTTACGTGCCGGAATGATTATGCTATGACTAGAGTCCAATTTTTACCAAATTTTCCAATTTCACACATTTTTCTTTTGCTATTACAATTTTGCAGACGTAAATACTACCACTTTCGTATCTAAACTGGTATTGTTCTTGCTATTATTCTCCGTCTCACTGTGGTTTCTCTTAAATGACAAAACCAGAGAATACAGTGTTAAAAGAGCGTAAAAACGGGAAAATACCCGTTAATTCAACAGAGCTTGATATGCCAAAATGTGTATGAAAACATTCGAAAAACCAGTTTATTTAACTGATTTCTATGGGAGTTATGTCAAAATTTCCAACTTAATTTAACACTGTACAGTTTAGATACGAAAGTGGCAGTATTGACGTTCGCAAAACAGTATACATTACATACAAACATAACAAAAAGTATTTTACAAGTATTTCGATAACCAAATTACAGAATTTACACGTAATTTTGTCTTTTAAAAAAATGTACAAAGTTTAAGAGGTGACGAACATTATAAGCAACTACAAAAATTAGGAGTTATCACATTTCTTTTTCAGCAGATTCTACAGAATAAATAGATAAATAAATATAACGTCAGAATCTGTGGGTCTAGAAATATCAGGATCCTACAAAAAAAAACAAAAATGTGATAATCCTAATTTTTTGTAGATGTATCCATACATAACACTGATATCACTTCGTTCAATAAACTTTTTGCTCTGTCAACTTTCTTGTGCTTATTGCACAACTTTTTTTTTTGTAAACTAACTGATTAGTGTTCCCTGAAATGAGTATTTAATTGCACATTAATACAGACACATAAATAAATAAATATTTACATTCTGCATACATATTGTTATTATAGATCGAATTTAAGAAGAATTAAAAGTTAACTTTTCTCAAGACAAATTTATTTTAAAGTAAAATAGAAAAAAAAACGAACAAAATATTTGATATTCCCAACTTAAATACTCCACTTTTTGCAGGTAAACATTTTTTTAAATTTAAATATTCAACAAATTT
The DNA here is from genome assembly GCF_014529535.1 of Bradysia coprophila. Taxonomy (NCBI): domain Eukaryota; kingdom Metazoa; phylum Arthropoda; class Insecta; order Diptera; family Sciaridae; genus Bradysia; species Bradysia coprophila. The sequence continues at coordinate 755,121 of NW_023503616.1, forward strand.
TATCCACTAAAAATCTACTGATTTGGGTTTCTATTATTCATATTTTTGTTCATAATAAAGTATTTATCGGCAAAATGTACGAGGTATGCAACCTATGCAACATAAACCAATGGTTACAGACGATATAAAATCAAACCTGTGTATTACCGTCTGTGAAAGGTTAATAGAATTCCATTGGTAACGTTTTAGAGAGTTTCGTATATTTTCCGATAAATATCTAAAAATAACAAACATAACAAAAAGAAATATTTGTAATTTTAGGAGAATTATCATTAAAAATTTTAAATGAAAATAACAGAAAATACAAAAAAAATCTACAAAATGTATACATTGCCAAATTATATTTAGAAGAAGGAAGAAGAAAAGATTTTCATGAAAATCATGTCCTTTTATATTAAAAACAAAGAGAAGAAGAAAAAAATAAACGAATATGCTACGCATGTTTCATAATAGTGAACTATCTTAGTTAGTTTTACAATTTGTTGTTGACTCATGAAAAATTAAATTTTAAACACTTAAAAATTAAGGAAAAATAATAAAAACAAAAACAAATCATATTACGTAATAATGTATAAAATTTTATGAATAAAGTCTAACCACGAATTCAGCGTTATGCTTTTCATTAAATATTTACAGTTTACATCATACTCTTCGCCTCGAAATTTTTACTTTTTCTGTCACATTAGAATACCATTTTCCTATCAGTATCATGGCAGTATAGTATGTTACGTCACTGTTTGTAAATATTTGTTTAAGCAAGTGTGAGGTTTGCGGAACGAGCCGAAGGCGAGTGGAGTAATCACACGTGCCTAAACAAGCATTTACAAGCAGTGACGTAACACATTTTACATGTTTGTGGACGGTAAGTGCATTTTCCCTGTAACAAGCAGTGATGTAAAGTGCACTTTACTGTGCGTAAGCATGTAAATAGTAGATTACGTCCATGGGTCCAAGTTTTTATTTTGACGAGTGGGGACGTTATAGCCCGACCCGAAGTAGAGGTTGGTATTGCACCTCGTCAAAATAAAAATTACGACTCACGTACGTACCGTGCTTTACGTAAACCCATATTTCATATGAGCGAAGCGCCATTTAACATTGCTGGATCACGTAATGGTTATTTGGATCACAAGGGACGAAAGTAAAAAAATTCAACCGTGTGCGACGTTTGCAGCCCGTGGTCGAAGGCCTGGTAAAAGAAAAAATATTAAATTAATGGCAATGTTCTTTTCTATCACAACAATCACAGCGATCACAACGACACCAGACGGAACACATGTTGTTGCTGTCATTTACTTTCGCATCCTCGTTTGAGAGCCGAAAGTACTTTCGCTCCTCTGTTGTTGCTGTCATTTACTTTCGCATCTTCGTTTGGGGGGCGAAAGTACTTTCTCACCTCTTATGATGTCGTGGCTTACTGAGAGTTGAATTTTTAAACTTTCGCATCTCATTCGGGAAGCGAAATAGTTATTTTCATGCTTCGGGGCCGAAAATGAGGGCAATTTTTCGAATTTTCTCGGGTTTCCGGCCCTCTGCATGAAAACTCACATGTGCACCTGTTTGGGACGGTTGATTTAAGGCACTTTCGCTTGTAAGCCTCACTTCGTTCGGCCTACAATCCGCGAAATTGCCTAAAATCAATCGTCCAAAACAGGTACACAAATGACTATTGTGTATGTGTTTTGGACGTTTGATTTTAGGCAATTTTGCGAGTTGTGAGGGCTACATGCGAAAGTGCCTAAAATCAAACGTCCAAAACAGATACTCAAAAAATTTTTCATGTAAGGGGTCGAAAACCCGAGAAAAATCTCGAAACTCCCTCATTTTCGGCCCCGACACATGAAAATAACTATTTCACTTCGTTCGGGCTACAACAAGCGAAATTGCCTAAAAACAATCGTGCAAAACAGATACACAAATAACTATTTCATGCTTCGGGGCCGAAAATGAGGGCAATTTTTTGAATTTTCTCGGGTTTCCGGCCCTCTGCATGAAAACTTACATGTGCACCTGTTTGGGATGGTTGATTTTAGGCACTTTCGCTTGTAAGCCTCACTTCGTTCGGCCTACAATCCGCGAAATTGTACGAACGAAGTGAGGTCTACAAGCGAAAGTGCCTTAAATCAACCGTCCCAAACAGGTGCACATGTAAGTTTTCATGCAGAGGGCCGGAAACCCGAGAAAATTCGAAAAATTGCCCTCATTTTCGGCCCCGAAGCATGAAAAACTTAATACGTAACTCTTTCGGCCTCCTCAATTGATACGTAAATAACTATTAATACGCTTTGGCCATAGCATCTACAACCTGTATGCATACCAATTTTGCTTACCCTGAGACGAAAAGCTCAGTGGCGCAATTTGCAAGAACTGAATTTCTGCACACAGAAAACAAAACAGTAATCCTTTGTACATACCAATTTGTCTATACCAATTTTGTTTGACCTGAGACGCAACATGGGAACTACTGGTGTCAGTATTACTGACGTAAAAGTCGGTTCTGCTTCTAAACCGAGCAGTCCCGGCCCATTCCACGATGTTCCCTCGGGGCGTTGCAACCCCGCGATCCATTAAAGAGCACAACTAACAGATTTATTGATCATAACGTCATACGCTTGCCGTTTACAAGAACCTAAAACATGATAATTTCAACGAGAGTCATAAATGTTAACCAAAACATTGAAATGATTCCCATTTGTAAGGAAAACCATTTAATCCAAACCTAATACAAAAATAATAACCTTTCAGTGAGTATGAACAATTTATCAATTTATTTTTAACAAAAAACGACCAGCATCAACCCGTAAGTCATCACCTAACTTGGTCAGTTATATAATAACTGCAAGCAAATTTTATTTTGTTTTCTCTGGTTTATAGAACCGAACGAAAAACGCATCTTGAGTATTTCTTTTTTATAACACATTCACGCGAATACCAGCGAATGCAATTTATTGCAAGACATCAATAAATAACACCTAAATTTTCAATATACCACAGATATAATACAACAAATTACAATGTTATAAATAATAATAAATGAAATGAAAATAAAATATTATGTTTGCAGATTTGTTTATTCGAACATTTTCGATTTAGTAAAAACAACAATTTCGTTTGATGTGTACACTGTTAAATTCATGCTGCAAAGATAATATCTTGAACTAAATTGAAGTTCTCATGTATACCTGAGGGATTTTTTTGAAAGCGGACCAGGCTCCGTCGGAGCTATTTTCTAGCGACGCTTGAGCGAGATGGTCAGATAGCGCTTGGCCCAAATAGTCGAAAGCCGCAGTCGTTCAATTTTAATATTCTTTTATTGGCTGGTTAACTTCCACCGAAAGTCGAAAAAGGGTGTTTTTTGTCCGGTTTTTTTTTGTTATTTCGGAACAATTGGTCAGAACATGTAAGATATCTGAGCTTCCCCGTATCTACTGGATAATACCTATCCAATGAACCCTCACACAGTAAATCACGGACAAAAAGCACCTATTATCGACTTTCGGGGGAAGTTAAGCAGCCAATAAAAGATTATCAAAATTAAACGACTACGGTTTTGGACTATTTGGGTAACGTGCTATCTGGGCATGTAAACAAAGCGTCGCTGGAAAATAGCTCCGACGGAGCCGGGTTCACTTTCAAAAAAATCCATCCGTTCTATTTACCCAAATGTAATCTTTAAAAAAAGTCGATATCGACCACGACGATGAGATCCAGAGCCTATTTTTCCGTAAAATAATGGTATTTTTTTCACGGGACTCGACTCCGCCTCCTTAAGACGAACTTACAACTAGTCCTAAAAAATTCCGTTTTTTATCCCTCGTACCAAAACATACTATTACACCACAAGGACGGGAAAGTTAAAAATCTTAGTTTTCACGTGAAGTTTGTTGATTCGAGGCGACGCCTTCATTTTAGAAGAATGTAACATATATAACCTGCAATACGAACCAATCATTGAATAAATTAAACAGAGTTTGAAATAGGTCCTAATTAATTAATAAGACGGCCAGCGGCTAGCGTACTGTCGATAAATGAAGAATTCAATGCAAACCCAAATCTTTATAAGTTTACCATAAATGCTCAGAAAAGTTGCGCATCATTGAAAGTTTGTTTTAAAGGCTCCAAGCTTTTACAGACGGTTTAAGAATATCACAAGTTTAATGACAGAATCTGCAATTTCTCTTATTTACCTATAATACCTATAATATATGACCTTTCACATCCGTCGAACATATCAGCAGTTTTACTATTCGATCTGTTACTTCATTTGATCTTAGCATTTTTAAGTTATTCATTTCAAATCTTTTACTTCATCTCTTTGAGCATATTTACCAGCATATTTACCAGCATATACATCGGCTGGTCACTTTGTCATTAATTGACCTGTCGTTTATTACTGAAGTCTTCATCTTCATCGACAACAGATTACATTTCATTTTTAGCAGTGCACCCTTCCATATATTCCAAACAATCAATAACACTATTGTAGCAAAAGTAATTTCAATTCCAAATACAAACAAATATTCTGCAATAACTCAAATGTTTTCACTTTGTTACTGCATCTCATACATCCAATAACCACCTTTTAACTCATTTCCTTTTTCGCTCGGGCATTTGAACGTGAACAAAATAAATGAATGAAGGTCTAATGTCTGAAGTGCATATTGAATTTATTGATTCAAGCCTTCTAGCTGTGAAGGCGTTTGTATTCATAAATCTGAATATTGGATTTTGGCTAATTTATTGCTACGCAAGGAATCTTCGATTGATTAATAAAATTTTCTATTTGTAAATTTTTTGAGGATTTTAATTGTTAATTGAGTTCTCAATTTGTCGTTGAGTGAACTACTTTCCGCATTTATTTGTCATCCTAAATAAGTGATTGAATGATTAGATGATTTTGCTACTATATAAGAGTAGTGGTTTGTCATACCTAGCTAATAATCAATCTAATAATCTTATTATCCTGTACCTCTTGTGTGACAAACATAGAAATTATAAAGCACAAAAACTGTTCATATTAACATTCAATAACTAATTAAAAAGTATCAATTCTCCAATCGATCTGCCACTATGAGCTCCTTCAGTCCACACCAGTCTCGTAACTTAATATATACACATTTAAAAGATATAAAAGAATGAAATAACTTCATCCGAAAAAAATAGCTACTGAAATACAAAATTAGAATTCAAATTTATGGTCTCGTTCATACCGACCCAAAACGATAATTTTCATGTTCGATAGATTTTATTCTTTGAATATCTTTTTTTCTGGTCTAAAATTTCTCATATATCTTAATTAATGTAGATATTTATTTCATTTTTTGTGTGACTATTTCGATGTATACCTGATAGTGTTGTTCATATAGAATATAGACACCCTAGCCGCTTTACAATTCAGCGTTTGCTTTAGTAAAAGTAGTTGAAAGTTTTTTTTTTTTTAACCAGGGCAGACTTCGTTTGTGGAATCATTATTATTTGAAAATTTGAAAATATTTCGATTCCACTTCATTTTAATGTAAAAACTCGATTTTGTTTCTCATAAAGGATAACAGATGATTAGCCGATCCAGGAAGGATTAATAAGTTGATCAGCCACATTCTCTTCTAAAAATGCTTCACGAAAATCCTTATAATTGAGTATTTTACTCCAACGTTTACAGTCTCTAAAATTCTAAATTTCCGTTTTGCTTATTTTTCTTAATTCTTCTACTCCTCTCATTTCGTCATACTGTCGTTATGGAGAAATGAGAGGAACTGGGAGGAATGAGAGACATGGGAATTGAAAATGTTAGTGACTATACAGTACAAAGCACCTAGGGTAATAGAAGAAATTAAAGTAGTACTTTAATCAAAGTATCCGAACATTTCTATACCTTTCTTTTTTCTTATCAGACACAATTAATAACTTTGAAATTGAGATCCAAATTTTAGCGCGAAAAATAGTTTTTCAAGATAAAGACTGTCATCCACACCAAGAACTGTCTGCGCAGCTAGTTTCGTTCTGATCGGGGCGTGGCAACAGACTGTCAAAGTGATAAGAAGTTGATTTCACTCGGTATAATTGTTACTTACATACTAACTTAATCTCTTAACATACTTAATCTGCCAACAATGTCAACAACTGAAGTTTTGTGCAACCTACATCCCGGTGAACAACTTCCAGATTTGGTAAAATTAGTTTTGCGTGAATTAAAAAGTCTTCATGTATCCTGTGGTGAAAACTGTCTGGAAGTTACCAAATCTGGTCAAGATTTTATTGGCATTTGTGTCTTCTACAAAGATGGCTCAGCCTTATTGCAAGACAGAGATAGGCGCATTCGATCTGGTTACATTTTCGCCGAAGCTAGTAGTGTCTTGGCGCCTAGAACGGGTAGTAACACCATGCATAGAACTGCTTACAACTTGATCTTTGACAAAATTGAGAACACACCAGGAATTCTCATTGTGGGATTTAGTCAACAAAATAGAAAACTGAAGGGAACATCAAGAACATTTAACAGCAACAACTTAACGAACTTATTACCACAGAGTCAACGGGATGGACAGTGTCTGTTTTCATTGAGGTTGGTCGCTTTTCTTACACGAAACATATTTTTTAAAATAGAAATTCGTTTTGTTTGATCCACTCGTTCCGCGTGTACTTCAACTCATAAGAGTATCGGGAGTATCGACTCTCTTTACATTTCTTCCATTTCACACGTATCGTGGGATGTGTATTATACTATGCAACTAAAACGGTTGGAATTTGGAATACAATCATAAACAGTGATATTGTTGTTTACCACATGTGGAATACGTGGAATACAAATAAAACTGTAGGATATTAAACACGTTTAAATAGTGCGATGATTATTATTTAAGAGGAAATCCGTCCATTTCAGGACTCTCATTTTCGGATCAATCATCGTGCACAAACTGAACGGAATTCGAAATGTAACGCCCCATTCGGCCTGCCTTGCAATGTGTCTTTTCCTGATTGTGAAGACAGATGGAGACGCAAGTGACCTGGACAACTTTCCAGTGGCCGATATCGATCTCGATAACCAACAGATTTTTTTACGCACATTCTTTGCTAACTACAATGTTGCCGAAAATATCCTGAAAGTAGCATTTAATGATATTTCTGGAGTTGGTGTACTTTCACCTCTTCTATTTGGCTTGGACAGGAAAGCCGAAAAGTATACCAGAGCGAAATGGGCAATGAAACAGCTAATGGAAGGATTCAAGGCAGACATGTCACCGCATGAGTTTCAATCGTTTATGCAAAATCTCACCGACAGATACACGAAAGATTCATTTATCGGATCCATTTTATATTGGATTTGTGTAATATTTGGAATTATTCCGTTACGTTAATAACTGAATGATTACTTACGTTAATAAATAATTTACTTAACATTACATACAAGAAGTCATTACATCCGTTGAACCTGAAGAAGAGTAAGGCCCAAATATTTTAACACAAAGAGGTAGGGCCTTCTTTTTATTGATTCGAACCATTGAAAGTTCGACAAAATAGTCATATTTACCACCCACACATCCTACCAGGAAAAATTTTCATTAAAAAAGTACATTTTTTTGATCACTCACTTACACAAGTTTGCAGAAATTACAGGTGAGGTGAGGCCAAAAAGTTTCGGCCGATAAAAAAAATTCAATTTTACCAATAAAAAATAATAAACTACCGACAAAAACAGTACCGATAAAAAATAATAAAATACCGATAGAAATGTGATGCATTTCGATGGCACCTCTTCCAGCTGGATGTTGGGTGGCGACGAAGTTTACGTGAGTTCCACCACCTGCACCATACTTTTTTTTTAAGTGATGTGGAATATCTTAGCACAATTCAAGACTTTGTTGAGTTGAGATTGATGCCGTAAAGGCGTTTTGTTGGTTCCTAGGGAATTTATCTTTTTATGAAATGGAACGTAAATGCGTTTAGTTCATTCCTAGGGAATTCATTCTTATTATGTTGTCCAAAGCTGGATGTTAAGGAGCTTCGGTACACTTTACTCGACCGTGAAATGTAAAATTAAGTTGTGGGCTTTGCTCGATTTATCGGTCATGTCAAACGTAGACAATTTTATTGTGAGACGTTTCGCAGCTTATTGCTGCATCATCAGTCTTTATTATAAAAACATTTGCTTATTTAGCTAACACCGATCCACCGACCATTTATGTCACTAATGTTAGCTAAATAAGCAAATGTTTTTATAATAAAGACTGATGATGCAGCAATAAGCTGCGAAACGTCTCACAATAAAATTGTTTACGTTTGACATGACCGATAAATCGAGCAAAGCCCACAACTTAATTCATTCTTTTATAAAATGTAACGTAAAGGAGTTAATTTCTTCCCTACAGAATTCAGCTTTTTCCAAAAAGAATAATAATTTTGATTGTACATAGAAAGCGTTTTAACACGCCGAGCGAATCGGCCCATTGCCCCTTGCTTGCTCTTATGTCTCCGCTGTACTATTGATGGAATGTAGTTTGGAGATAGATGTAAACCACGGCAGAGTAAATTAAACCAGGCAGGAGCGGTACATTTTCGAAACGTCAAATAATGTACCTAACACACTGTGTGAAAATGAACTCAAATGAACACTGACATAAATTGGAAAAATTTTATTCGCAAAAAATATAGGGTTACTAGATTATTCAGGTCTCTAATAAAATCAGCGCTACTGCTCGGTTAACTTTACTCTGTTGTTGTTTAAACGGATGGATTCAAAGATGTATTGTTTTAGTGTAAGTATTTTCAAGATATTATAAGCCTTTTGTGGACAACTAGGTATATATCGTTCACTAGTCGCACGGGTCCTCCTCTCCTGTGTTTTAAACCGAAATTTTCGAAAGGGTTTTCGGGTACCTACATCTAATATCTATTTGGGTCTGGGTCTCCGTATAAAAAGAATATAAACAGATCCACTCTGAAAGGCTCGTTTCGAACAATATTATAAATCACCGAATGCTATGTAGGTGGCCAATTAAAAATTTCAAAATAGGAATTTCACCATATGACTGCACTTCCATATTGTCACGCTATAGGCAAACAAAAAGAGCATAAAAGGTGTAAAAGGAGACTTGCTATTTAAAGGAATTCGATTTGATTGCATTCTAAAAATAAAAGAGCATTTTTGCATCAGAATAATCATGGTCTGATCATCGACCATGGATAAATTTGATGTATTTGCTGATGCAAATTTCAATAGTCTTTCGATATAAAATTCGTTTTTTATATAAAACACTCAAGCTACTTTTAACCAAACAAATGTTCAATATTTTTCGATTCATATCCATCGGTGGCATTTACAGTAAATCGGAATTCAGACCCAATTAACAAATTTTTAAAATTTTCAAATTTGGCATATTTATACCTACTACATCCGCGATACCAAACACCTCAGATAAAACAACGAAAACAAATATGTTAAATTGATCATATCGACAAAAACGATGGACTTGTATTGGGGATTTTTTTTTTGCAAGAATTATTTTAGGAAATGATTGTATTCATTCATTCTTTTCGTGTTCCTGGTATTTATTTGCGGCATAAAATAATGTGCTCCAATTTTTCGATGATTCTTTCGGTTCTCATCAACATTTTTGTCATCAATAAAGTCCATTACAGCTCTGTGTATTTCTTCTAGATTCTCATGGATTTCTATTAATTATTTCGGTTTTGATGTCTTTTAAGCGAATTCAGTGGAAAATGGTCGGTCGGGTAAAAGATGAAATGTTTGAGAGTAAAATGACGAGAGAAATTATAATTGGGACATTCTGGTAGCAGTCATCGCATATTTCTGTTTGTATAAGAAACCATATACGTTAAGACACAGTAGGATATAGCACATTTCTGGGTGCAGTTTGTTCAGATACTTTAATTTAAGGTGTAATCTTATACTCTCTACATTTCAACCTTTCACAGACGGCAAGTATATTAACAATTTTACTGTCGAATCTTTTACTTCCATTGATCTAAGTTTTTTTGAAAAGATTGAGTAACGTTAGTCAGAGTTTGCCGCTTATTCCTGAAGTTGTTAAATAGAATATTTTGTGGTTAATATTTGTGGCAAGTGTGCACGTTATTAATTATGATACTTCATTTGCTTCAAGTATCGAGTCGTTGCTGTTATTAGTTGTTTCTGAAAGGTGAAGCTATGAACTAAACACATAACTATTCAATAAATATAATTTTATTCACATGATCAATCTGGGAAAGTCTATATTACATTGTTCTTATTTTTCGTTTACAAACATGATACGATGTAATCGTTAGGTGTGAGACGCTTAATGAATATATTTACACACAGTGAATTTCATCTAAAATGAAATTGAAAATTATGGAATGTCGATGTTCACCGGGAGACGCATTACAATTGAATCGGCTCAATACATTTCCGCAAAAGTCATATGATGCATTTCTTCCAATGCATGCGATGGTGTCATTCCCGATTCTATGGTACTGCTGGTGGACGACTGAACGCTGGGTGGTCCACCCGATGTGATTGGCGTTAAATTGCCGGTTATTTGAGAGTTTCCCGTTGTTCCATCCTGTCTCATAACATTTCGTCGCCATTTCGCGCGTGCATTCTGAAACCATACCTTTGGAGAAACGATTAGGAACTGATTAACAGGAGTCTCTCTGATTTTACCTGCAAGACTCTTTTCGATAATCCGGTCTTTTGGGCCAGTTGCTTTAAGTCTTTGGCGTCTGGATTTTGATTGATAGCGAAATAAGATTTCATTGTGCGTAATTGATGATGTTTAAACGATGTTCGCATGCGTTTAGATCTTGACTGAGATGAGAGATTGCTGGAACCAGGCGACTGACTTCCATCGTATGATAAATCCAATGATGACAATGGTAGATCGGTATGCTGAATGTCTGAATTTGGAGGAAATATTTTTTGTCTTTAAATGCTTTTTGAGGAAATGACAACAATTTCCCAGAATACTCTTAGAGACATAGTTAGTAAAGAAAAAAATGACAGAGCTTAAGTATGTTATTTAAATTGAGCTGAAATTAACCAGAAATTATACTGAGATTGGAGTCTAAATTGGAAGTCTGTATTCATAGCAACATTTTTCTTGAGAGTTATGACCAGACAAGAGTTATGACCTGTCGAGAGTTACAACTGACGGAACCTTCGACATTTGGATCATTATCCTGTCACAGAAGGCAAGGATATTAACAGTTTTACTATTTAAACTGTTACTTCATTTGATCGAAGATTATCAGAAATTGATTTCAGAAATCTTTTACTTCATTTGGTTTGAACATGCTTTTTGATAAATAAGACCTCATTATAGTCAGAGCTTGTCGTTTATTATTGCTGTTGTTGTCGTTAACAGATGAAAGCCTTCTATAACAGGTTATAAATAGTTCAGAGTTATGAGTCTTCCAGAGGTATGACGTTTCGTCATTGACGTATGAGCAGAAACAATTTTTGGGCGAATATTTTCCTAAAATTTCTCATATTTTTCATAAAGTTCTTATATTTCTACAAATTTTTCCAAAATCATTTTTTGGAAAAATGAAGGAAAAAATGCGGGAAAATTCAAGAAAAAATGAAAAAGTTTCGTTGTAAGAGAAGAAATTATTCAAATCTTTCGGAACTTTTCCAGAAATTTTTAAGAACTTTCAGAATTAAAATTTTCAAAAACTAGCGTTAATCTTCGATAATTATGATTCTACTATACATGAGAGTTATTTCAGACAATACTCGTTAACAATGTTTCGATTTTCACTTATAATTGAAAAAATACCCTCTCTAGCAAACAAACTAGGACAATTGTGGTGGTGTTTGGTGTGCAAAAATGAAATAAAGTGTAAAATTTGTGTATGTGGATGTTGCGTTAAAAAAATTGCGGCGCGGCAACTCTATCACAAAAAAATCAGCGTCAATTTTGTCAAAATAAGGTGGTATTTTGACTGCGTCAAAACGAAGTTTGTTTGCTAAAAAGGGTATTGGTTGGTGTAAAACTAGAATATTATAAGTATGTCTTCCATACACTTTGTATGAAAATTTTCTTATAAGTCTCACGTTTTGCGTCGACTTAAAATTATTTTACGTGTTACGGCATGTTTCATTTTCATTTACATTGCCTAATCACGTAAAGCATTGTACTTACGAGGTTCCAAGTTGTTATTTGACAAGTGGGGAATACAGCCCTCCCCTTCAGGTCGGGCTGTAACACCCCACTTATCAAATACACAACTTGAAACCTCGGAAGTAATATACTAATAAGTGACAATCGCAATCTTCGTATTACAACAATGCTTTATTTCCTATTACTTGTAAAGATGTGAAGAGTACAGTGGATGCAGGAGAAAACAATTTTAGTACTTTTAGTACAAGAGTACTTTCTGTGGCTGGCTAAAGGACACAAAATAATTAGATTACGAAATTTCTACTACGACTTCCTAATTACTATGGGAAAGAAGGCAGTTTGGGCTAGAGTTGTATGCATACCATCAGCTTTTTACGTGATAGCTCACTTAAATAAGAATTGGCAAATAAATGAAACAATGCTTCACCTACTTGTGACTAAAGTAAACGAAACAATAAAATATTTTCGAAGTAATATAGATCCAGTACCCCTATTGCTTAAGTAAATAAAATTACTAAGTAAATATTGCCATGGGTTTTAGTGCGTGGGGATGTGGATATGGAACAATTACGAAAAATATTATGATTATTTGAACGATGAATGAAGTGTCCTTGTGTATTTCACAAACGAATCATGTTTTAAGCGGAAAACACTTCCTTCCGAAATGTTTTCCATAACAAAAAAACAATCAGAAGAAAACAAATAAATTTCTCAATTGAACAAAAAACATTCTTTGTGTTTCTGACTGATGAAGCATTTAGAAAAACAGTTTCAAAATTGATAAAAAAGTGGGAATCAGTCGAACAGTCTAGCAGCTACAATAAGGTAAAAAAGGATTTCCGAATTTCATTTAGTTTTTAATAACAGCATGAAGTCCTTCGTCATTATAATAACTTTCTATTCCATTTTTCTTCGCTACTATCACGCAAACCCGATCTCAAACACTTCATAAATATAAAATCAGAAAATCAAACTATAGAAAAAGTCACGTAGTTTTGTTCTCACGGGGTTAAAAATTCGCAACACATTCACCCCTATGTTGTTTTGAAGTTGTGCGATAAGATTTCATACTACGTATATAGGTATGCATATACGTCGCTTTATCTGTTGTTTTCAAATCATACAAGAACAATTCGATGGTGGTTGGGAAATAAAACGAATATAAATCGATTGGCACAAAAAAAAATAAAGGAATTGCGTCAACAACACAAAATTTATACCAAGCAGAAAACAACAATGTTACAACAATATAACCATTTATCAGCATACCTATTCGCAACGTCGGTCTGTTGTCAATCGGATCGCTTTGACTAGTCGGTTTGCGTTTTCTCGGTCGTCCTTTTTGTGGACTGGTCGGAAAAAATGTTTGAACCGAATTCGATTCACTAAAAATTGCTTATTTTCAAATTAGTAACAAATTTGCTATGCAACTCAAACACAAATCATTACCTCAAGATATCAGTGTCGTAATGTTCACCGCAAAACACACGACCACCTCGAATAGCAGCTGTATCACCGGTACTTAATTGAGCACCGCACAAAATGCATGAGAAACAACTAATATGAAATACCAGTTCTCGAGCTCGCATCACCAATTCCGATGAACATAGTCCAGCGCCGCAACGTCCGCAACGTCGAGAAAATAGTCTGTAAGTGAGACATCCAATGATTTTGTTTGAGTTCATTGATAAAAAAAAATATTTTGAGAGAAAATGTGTCCAGCCGAACCACAGTTTCTAATAAAAAGAGTGTGCACTGTCTGTCGTTCCCACAAAAAATAAATCGTAAAAAATCTACAAACGCGATGCATATTTAATGAAATCGACTTGAAAGTGGTCCATAAAAAAATTTCAATCCTATAGTCACTGGATTGTGCTTCTCTCTTCCAATATCAGCTTTTATTTTATACTTTTATTAGATCCAGATGGTACAGTGATTGAGTTAACGGTCACTATATTCGTTTCATGTTCACGAATTTCAAGGAATTCTAAAACTTAATTGTTTAATCGATTTCTCGATGAATTATTTTGTGTAAACCAGTTTTTCGTCGGAGACAAATAAATGAAAATCAATTTTAAGTGATCGCATTTACTTCCTTGAATGAAGTTAAAAAAAAGGAGAAGAAGAAACTATTGAACACATAAGCGAAGAGATAATGTTCAAATGCCTCGATAACTATATAAATTTGGTTTTAAATAATGATCAAAACATCACGTTTCATGATGCTATTTTGTACACACCAAAAAGTTGTTTCCATACAATATAAAAACGACAGACCCTGGTTTATATATTGATTTAATACAACAAGACTGTTTTCCATTTTGGATGATTTTTACAAAAATAAAAACAGACGACAAAACTGCGAAACTTGTTATTGGATTGGAAGCCAAATCTAATAGTGTATTAAGTATATACATTTAGGATATGTGTATAAAAGTTCCATGTGTAGAGAGATGCACGATAAAAACCCAACCAAACAAAATATAAATAAAATAAGAATTTTTTTTCTTTCTTTTGAATAAAATAACTAAAAGGCAGAAGCAAGCAAACAGTCGCCTTTTGCGGCATTGCAGATAACAAAGGAATAAAATAAAAACGAGGTAAAATTATCGAACGTCCGTTTCTTATATATATTTTTCAGCATTTTTATTCTTTCTGACTCAATGGCACATTCTGAGTTATTTTCATTTCTTTTCTTCTTCTTTTTTCCTTTACTGGCTTTGGAATTGAAAAGCTGCAAAACACTAAAATTATAAACAAAAACAGAAGAAGGAAAAAACAACAACAACGTTAAACGTTACATTGTTCGCTTTTTGGGCGATACATTTTGGTTCCATTTTTGTTTTCTCGCTCGTATTTTATCCTTTTATTTTATATATATTTTTAAGAAACAACAAAATGGCTTGACATTATAACCAGAACAGAACAACGTTGTATATATTTGCCAAACAATTATTATTCATGAAATTCCAAAATATTTTGCAACATATAAAACATTCGAATCGAATGAATAATAAAAATTATATTTCAATGGCATTGGTTGGGCCATTGATGAATTGAACCGTAAATTTTCTTGTCAACCCGAATGTTGCGCTCATTTCGAGTTTGTGATGGATTAATACTCATCGTTGATCAATTTAATGAGCTCTGGGTTGCGGAAAGATTGAAAACATATAACAATGACATCGGAAAAAAAAAGTTTGATTTATTGATCCAAGGCGAAGTGCACTCATAAAAATGCCAATATAGGTAGGGATGAATGAATGGTTCGTTAGTTTTTGTTTATATTTATTTACCTGTAATAATCATCCTTACAGTAAATGTTTCCCTCTTTGCAAAAGCATGTTATCTCTTCGTCTAGTGGCTGTGAGCAACGGCAACATCGAAGACAAGTTCCATGCCAAGCGCTATCACCAATTGATAAATAAAAGCTGAAATAAAAATTGGCTTACAGAAACGTTTACTTGGTCAAGGTCCAACATTTTTCAACAGTTTTTTCTTGGAACAAAGATGAGCTCTAATTCGACACAGCCTTGTTCGGGTGCTAGCTATTGCTATATTATTAAAAACTTTCCTCACATTCGATCTAAGGCTCGGAATAGGTCATCCAAAATGAACTGAAATTTGACATGATTTGTAATCAACTAGGACTCGAAACAGATTGTTCTGGACTAATCTGATCTGATATAGGTAGGTGGTTCTGAAAACTTAATCTCAAAATTTTCGGGTCAATCTGAATACTATTATGAGCACGAATAGTGTTCAACGGAAAGTTAGTACCAACAACAAATCATATTAAATGTAATCGATTGCCTTCGTTTCTGTAAAGTGATTGTGTTAATTTTGCATTACCTGAATTTAGCTTGTACCGAACCTTAGTTCACCAATTCTATTAAAATGTAGGTGTTACACAAAATGGTTTCCCTACACATTGGCTCATTGGTTTTGACTATATCTACGTCTTACCGGTCTTTAATTAATGAACCGCATCCACCACATTTATGATCAGATGTAGAAGAATCCGTTGATCGTTCGGCAACAATATCCTTTAGCATTATTAGTATATTTAGACATTTATTTTAGTTTTATGTCGCTTCAACTCGTATTTACGTCAATATCGCTGAATTTTCGTTAATATCCATATCATATCGTAATGCATTACATCCTGAAACTGGAAGAAAGGTTTTTTTTAACGATTTAACCGATTCAATGATAGCAGATTTTTACGTTTAAAAACATATGCGACCCGATTTTAGAATATACTTTTGTAAATCAAAATAAAGTACTATCTAACCACCCATAAGTACCCAGACCGTCTAACACTAATTTACAATCAATTATCGAATAGTTTCGCTCTACCATTGTGTGATCTATTTTATCTGCATTAAGAATATCTTGCATGCACTTCTCATAAGACTTTGACATTTACATTGCAAATTTTACATTTGTAACGTTTATTTGCAGACTTGAAATAAATAAATTGATTGCACTCCGTGCATACAACAACACTATAAATACCTATTGAATTAAAGAAAATGTAAGAGAAAATGTAAAATTCCGTGTGTCCATGATGCCTTACTTTCCTCTCTTACGGTAAGAAAAGCAGTTACAATAAATCCGTTTATTTTTCATTCACATCCCGTTCAAATCAATTAAAGACGAAGAAAAAAAAGACCGTAAACAGTTCGAAAATATAAGTTAAAACCGGCGTAAAAAAATGTCTTAATTTATCATGCATAAATAATTAATTAATTAATTTAGTTTAGAGGTCTAAATTGTTTATGTCCACGCGACTATTAAGCTTAGTAAAATTGCTAATTACGCGTATGTTGCCTTAATTAATCGAAACGTCTCAATGGATGTGTACCTTGTACGTGATATATAACAGCACACCTATCGGTTACGTTTTATACAAAATAAACTTTGTTGTGCGAGTTTTTATTTTTCATTCGCTCGTTGCAATCTCTGAATGAGAAAAGAGG
This sequence comes from Bradysia coprophila, assembly GCF_014529535.1. Taxonomy (NCBI): domain Eukaryota; kingdom Metazoa; phylum Arthropoda; class Insecta; order Diptera; family Sciaridae; genus Bradysia; species Bradysia coprophila. Next base: position 772,222 of record NW_023503616.1, read on the forward strand.
AGTGAAATAATTAAAACTTTGTTACCAATTTGTTTCTCTCATATTAAATAAGTTATATGTCTTAGATTTATAACCGATACAAACAGCGAAACAGCTATTAATTAGCTAGTACCTTTTCCCGTCCTTGCAGCGGATATGGTTTGCAAAAAATAATATATTTTATCCACTTTTGTTCACAACATGCACGGCAAGAAAAATCAACACATGAAATTGATCATCTGCTATCAACAACGATGACAAGAATAAGCGATAAGCCTTACACAGTAACCATTTATATGCCAAAATATATGTTTAAATGAATGAAGTAAAAGATTTTTTTTATCAAACGCTATTGCATACTTTAAACAAAAGAACAACTAGGTTTTATCATTATATAACGACAAAAATGTTTATCGTGCTAATGTACTCAAGTGTAGCAAGTAAAATCTTAATTTTATGTGATGTCCAGCTATCCATCACAGCAACATTAAGAGAATGCAATACAATAGTTTCTATTAATTTTCGTCATTGATCGTCGTTGATTAATGAAGTTCTTGTGAAGCGAGTCAGCGGGATCAACTGATGAAGGTTAGTTCTACACTGACCGATCTCGGACAACCGCCAACTACTTAGGCCGAAACAGTATCTACGTCTTGATGCTTTCTTCCATCGCAATTTACTTAACGTAAATGATTTGCAATTAGTGATTAATGAAAAAGTGGTTAGATAAGAGCGAAAATAAGCTGTGTTCATTCTCATCGGTTCACTTATCTATTTTTAAGATGAGTCTTTATGACAATTTTTAAGCTTGAGTTTATTAGGCATTTTGCAGATCAAAGACCTGGCAGTCTTAACCTGTTACATCAGACGGCAAGCGTATGACTAGTATTGTTATCGGGTCTATTACTTCCACCGATGAAAGTATTTTTAATGGATTGATTTCAAATCTTGTACTTCAATTCTTTTTAACCTTTTATTTTTGTCGTCGTTATCGATAACAGATGAATAGCGGCAGGTACATCATTTCACTAAGGGCCCTCACAATCCCTCTCAATAGAATAAACTGACAAATATAACCTGAAAGTCCAGGTAAGAGCAACTTTCTTGGTGAGTTATATGTAAACAACTGTTTTGGTTGAAAAAGTTGTCGCAATATTTTCTCGCGATTTTAGTGGCTTTTAGAAACTTTATTACCATTCCAGTTCAAGAACATCCCTTCCATTTCAAGTCAAATGACCAATATTTCTCATAAATTGAGTTTTTCTTGATGCGGTTGGGAAATTAAAATACATCTGAGAACTAGGACACAGAACGTTTCGATTGTCATCAAGAAAAAAGATAGAAATAAAAAAAATAATGATCACCGAGAGCCCGGAGAAGAAAAATCGGAAGGGACATAAAAACAGTTAAATGCAGACAGTCTCCTAAAATCCAATATATCATGAAACAATAAAATAAATTTGCAATTTCAAAATCGCAACATTGAGCTTATAATGGTTAATTCTCAAGTTAAATTGCAACTGAACGTTGAAAAACGGTTAAATTGCAAACGAAACGACTTTCCTTTATTGTTGGTTATTATTCTGATGTTATTCAACATAATACAACCATTTTTTAAAAGAAATCTTCTCTTACAAGATATTACCATAAAATATGGCCAAACCAATAAATGTTTTGATACATAAACCTATACAAAGTAACAATAAATCAAATCAAGATGCATTTTTGGGCATATATTGAAATGTATTCAGCGCAACTGGTTGAGCCTTAAGACGACAAAAACTGCAAAAAAAAATGTTTTATTATAAAACTTTCTACATAAGAACGCCAATTGATTGAATTACGCTGCGTTATTTATAAAATGTGTCCACATGTTGTGTGTACGATAATGCGGTGTTACGATTACATATTGCAATTGTGCAAAACTGCATTGCGAATCAAACAATTTTATGGCGAGGCAGAAAAAAGAAGTTTTTTTGCAAGACAAAAACGCCATTTTGGTATTTAAATTATTATTTAATTGATTAAATGATGGTGGTAACGTCGGTCGCTTCGGTCATAAAGTCACATAGTTTGCAATGGATCCTGCTATAGAATTTTGTATCATATTTCGCTAATTTTTCCCTTGAACGACACCTTGATTGAACTTCTATGCGCTAAAAAATTTGCTTCAAAAATATTTCAAAAATGTCTTTTACATTTTCCGGTTTTGTGGCTTGTTTTACTGTTTCAATATACCGAATTAATGAATAAGATGTTTAAAGACTGGTACTGTAATTGTTTGTTATCTAAAACGTTACAATTACCAATTAGTACGAAATAACCCATTTGAAATAAATACTTTTGAAATTTTATTTATTATACCACATAGCACAGCTCCTAGCATCAACACTGAATTAACAAACGTCAAGTTTGAAGATTTTATTCTTACTAAAGACACACTGCGATTTTATCACCTTCCGAATATTTTCTACATTAATCCTGGGAGCAGTGCTACGACCACCAACATTATTTGATATGACGAGCACGTACGTCACGGAACGTTTGAATTTGACTTTATTCACAGCACTATTCCTAGCATGAACACTGAATTGACAAGTATCAAATTTGAAGGCTTTAGTGATAAGAGCTACCGCTTAGGATTGTTTGTATTGCATGTTTTAACTCATACAACTAAAACATGTAACCTATCGTTACAAAACAAATACAGGAGCAGTGCTCTGCTTCGGTTATTAAATCATGCTCAAGACAAATGGTGTACGTTGTCTGTAAGCGACTAAGAGACCACTTTCCAACAATCCACAACAGATTACGTCTTTGTTTAGATATTTTTATTTCGACGTGCGGAAAGTTTGTACCGTCAAAATAACAGAGATTATTCATTTCCGTGGGACGGAGTGAGTAGATTTATTTTATTGAAACTTGCTTCTCTACGATGACAGTGAAAATATTACGGTCCATAATTAACTTGATAACTTTATTTTAGACGTAAGGTGTTTTACGAATAATTAATAACAACGCACAATGTTGAGTGGTATTAATTGGTCTGCGTTTTACTCATTCGGAAAATGTAAGGAAACTTTTCGGCACAATAAATTTTCTAAAATCATTAATCCATCAAGTTGATTACTTCATGTCGCTCGTAACTTCGAAATGTATTTCAATTATTTAAATCTTGGAAGATAATAATAACTAAATAATTATCGAAAAGACAATGAAAGCCTGCTTACCGTGAGACACTGCCTAAAAGTATATAAGCAGGACATATCGAATGTAAATCATCACGGTCTTCGAAACCGGCATTAAACGTGACTCAATAGTTTTATACAATAAAGATGTTAGAATGGTTATACCGTCGGATGATGATGATTCACAGTTTTCAATACGAAATTATTTATTTATTTAATTATTTAACGAAATTGATAAAGAATAAGCGGTGCTGTAGTCCTTAACACATTTTAAATTTGTCGAAGCGCATGTTTTAAATACTTTCCAATTATAAAAAGGAAATCCAGCAAATCAGGTGCACTCTTTTCACTAACTGTGTGCTTAGCTTATGTATGTTTTGTATTTATACAGAATAATATTTTGTCAGTGAACGTTAAATCTTAGTTTTAATCTATCACGAACAAAGTAAGATTGTTCATTAAGGCCAGAACGTCTTTTCGTACAACATGAAAAAACGTTTCAATTATTATTACCTTTGGTTAGCGATTGTTTTTTTAGATATCCTTTTTATTTCTATATTTCATTGAACATCAATTAATTTTATCAAGTAAACATTAGAATCAGAAATAAAACTCGCGCGGCGATTTCAGAGTAAACGTATATAGACATAGACACCATCCCACATAAAATACGGAAAGCGACATGCCGCGAAAATATAGAAACTTTAACTAAATAAATTGATAAACTCAAAAACTCATATAGACCGGACTGCATTCAAATTGAAAGCAAGAATTGAACTAGCTATGTAATAAAGTTCCAGATTTTTTTCCATCACGGTACTTTTTTTTTGTCAACAACATCTATGCGATAGAAAAAGACAAACAACGAGTGGAATATAATATATATATAATCTGTGAACATTTAATATACAGTATTTGTTCATGGTGTGGTTCAACTCGCTATGCAGAGGGAAACGAAAAGGATACAAACAATTTGCGTGTAGGATGGTGAACATTTTGTTGGAATATTATATGGGAAATGTGTTGATGATATAGAATCTGTTCCCAGCTTCGAAGATTGTAAATAATAATAAAAAGAAGTAAAAAAAAACCGTACGACAAATGCTGTTTTACGTTTTACATAATAAATCTGGTAAATAATGTACTGTCAAGGGGTTCATGATTTACATAAGAAGTACGAAATATAGAATACAGGACGACATAAGGGTTGTATTTTTCCATTCAAATGTTGAAAAATATTTTCCGAAAATGAAGTAGACTTTTTCTTTGCAATCAAATTATTTATCGATTCAAACCTTAGATGAATTGATGAATATATATAAGAAGCTTTCAAAGGATATTAGAAGAAAGTAGAGCTAACTAAAAATCGATAAAGTTTTCGTTTGAAATGAAATACGAGCGATGAAAGGAGTTTAGCTAATTTTAAAACTTTTCTTCGCTTGGTAGAATTTAGAGTCCTAGTTATTGAGTCTCTAAAGAAGCTTTTCTCAATTATACTTTTTTCTTCGAATAATCGACTCGTTCCGGAACTTCACTCATTCAATGTTACATGGCAACTACGACGTGGAGTTCTCTAAAACAGACATCAATCCAACAAAACTGTCACTTACGGCTATTCATCTGTTATCGGTAACGACGACAAAAATCATGACAATTATTACTGCAACAATTACAATAATTATTAAACAATTACAAAGTACTCTACCTCCAACACTTCTTCACTTCTGCAACATTTAACAAATTTCAATATCAAAAAATGGATCGTTCACCATCACCATTCATGTTCAGCTCAGACGATGAAGCAATGGAAACTGATGATCTGCCGCCGCTATATCCAGAATTTAATCAACCCAATCTGAGATATTCTTCTGTGATTGATAACGGCGACATAAATAATGACAAGTTCCGGTTAATATGGTCTATTATTTAGTAAAAAGCATGTTAAAACAATCGAAGTACAAGATTTGAAATCAACAGACTGAAATCACTTTGATCGATGGAAGTAATAGACCCGATAATAATACTGGTCATATGCTTGCCGTCTGTAACAGGTTAAGGTAATTCGAATCACACTATTTATCAACGAATGTGCATGTTTAATGGATATTCTTACTCTTAGCCTACATTTCAGTGTCTCATTCTTACGTTAAGACCAAAAAACATCCTTCTTCGTGAAGTTTTTCACGTTGTGGTTAAACATCGCTAAATAATTGATTACTTGAATCATTACAGCCAATTATCGGTTACACCGAAGCGAAGCCCTAAAATCAGCGTGGATTAATTTTTAACCACAAAAAAACGTTTATCTTAATGTGAATCTAAATTTCCGGTTATTTATATAATTAGCATAGACGTAACATCGTCTGGACATTTTATATTTTACCATTCACAATATCATTAATGAATTTCTAGGTATAAATAAGAATTAAAAGGTTGGAAGAAAATCCACCAGAGCTTATACACACACAAAAAAAACAACGAACTTATACAACAAAATAATTTGCATAAACCGGTAATTGTTTTATTGGCCGTTTACTTTTATCGTAAGAATGGCGTGATTGGTGGCTCGAAGTAGACAGCTGATTTATTGTTATTTAATCTAATTTGTATTACGGGGTGTTTGTAAATAAATTTCGAGATAAAGGAAAGTGACGATCTCAAACGTATATAATGTTGAAAGTAGAAGATCCACAAAAAGATTCGTCCTGTTATCACATACCAGTGATATACCAGAGCTACAGTTCTAACGTTTTTAACTGATGTTGACAAAGATTTGGGGGAAATTGCTTTGACCTTTCAGAAACCGCAAGAGTATTGCGATCTGTTGGTTTTTTTCATTGACGTAACGTCTCACGTTTGGTACAAAATCCTTTACTTCGTTTGTTTGGATATGCATTAATCGATACCTTATATCAACGACTGAAGCTACTCACTTTCCTTTGACATCGGTGTCGACAACAGATGACTGGGCGCTTCTAAAAAGTTTTCTTTTATGCATTCTCATAAAATCGAATTCCAATTGACATCGCCGCAAACCTGAAATAAAACAAAAGCAACTAAATGCAAAACTTTTTACCACTCAAGCGACTAAACCTCATGTCCATCTTTTGATAACTACAAATTTGCCAAATAATATTGAGCACAATATTTTTATTTGTAAAGCCCGACATGAGACTGTCTGTCTCTTCTCTACTATCCCCCTTTCAATAAAAATTAAAGTATACCAACACGATACGGTTTAGTTCCCCAGCAGCATCCGCCTCTTTAAATTTCATTCATCTGAATTTATTCCCAATATTTCTGGTTTGCAACCAATGATAAAATAAGGGAGTGTTTTTTTCGTCGTCATATATGCTTTTTTACGTTACGCTGACTTTACGAATTGAATAAAATGATAGAAGTGAACAGAGTTGGTGTATGAGTGTTTGTAGCATATGTTCTTTGAAGATATTTTTAATGTTTGATTCATGTATCATCGAACTGTATAAGAGATATTCTTTGCATGTTAATACAAAATAAAACAAATGAAATAAGAACATTGATTCTGTGACCTGTACAGAAATATATATACAGTCGAATGTTTATACTAATTTTATTTTAGTACAGGTGTACCTGTAACATACCTGCTCTTTCTCTGTGTTATAGGCTATAATGAAACATTTATTACTCATACATGACAGCGTAAAAGTTAAATAAAATTCAATTCGTTTGATATATTAATCAATGAACGGTATAAATTATGAATGACGATACTATGCAGTAATCACTACGAATTATTTTGCACTTACTTTTAGCCGCTCTTATAACATAAAACGTTTGTGAGCAACAATTTTTTACGTTCTGTATTTGCTTTGAGATGTTAGCTTCAATTCTATGTAGCAGGACTGGGTGTGTTTGACCTAAAGAAAGTCCTTCGATTAATATTTATTTGCAGTAACAAGATAGCTACAATACTGCCGTAGTAATGTTCAGCTTTTTGATTATTTAATTGTTTATTACCCGTATCATCTCATCGAAAACATTTATTATAAATTCTTCAAGATTGATGAAATATCTCTGAACCATTTCAGCGACAATATCAACAATGAGTTTGGTTTATAAGTCAGTATCTGTATGATAAAACTGAAGTAAAAGTGCTTGCTCACAGTGGAAGCATTTATCATATTTAAGTGAATTAAATGGTTTTTGTTAATGTTAAACCATTTATACCCTCGTCTCTATCATACCTGTCTTGAATGATCAAAACGATCAAGAATTAACCATACCCAAAAAAATGTGCAGACTAATGGTAAGTGAATTGTTTGTGTTCGAACTGTTAAGCTGTAGTGTTGATGACCTCACCTACAGCGAATAGAGTTTGATTTGACATTTCATCTTTAAAAAAGCGGAAACGGATTATGACGTTAGGCGACACAGCTTATTTCATTCATTCATAATTGGTGTAGTTGCTTCTGGCCACCCCCTAGACACCTCGACAAAAAATATATGTGAATAGCGTGAATAGTGTCACAATGTTGCTTCTGGCTAACAATGTTGATACCGAAGAAGCCATTGGACAACAATTTTGTGATGAAATTTGGTTATTGATATTTTCAAAGCAGATCTATGTAACGGCAACACCTTGTTTACAAAATTAGGAGACGTAAAGTCGAACAGTATCTGCTTGCAAATTATGTTATCTTAGAAGTGTAATGAAATTTGCAAGAATACATTCCGACACTGTCCGATTTTAGGCCACCTAATTTTGTAGACAAGGTGTATGCAATTGCTAGAGAGCTGCTCTCATATCGTACTTAAGTTGGAGTTAGATTTTTACTTTCGTAGAGTCCTTTCGCTCCCTAGGCAAAAACCCTTTGCCTTGCTCGTAAAGTATTTATATATGTCATAAACGTACTCAGACTGTAGCCTTCGGATATCAAATTACTTTCCTCATATCAGCAGCATTTTGCAATAACCATGTTAAAAGACATTTTTTAAATGGTAGAAACTTGGATATTACAAAATGGAGTCCATATGGTAATATACTATTCTTTGAATGTTTCATTGATGATAGAGGAATTTTACTGATTTAACTGTAATATGACTTGTTTTTATGATGCAAACTTTTTGTGTTACTTCGAGTCAACTGAAAAGGATTGTTGGTAAATGAGGATGATAGTTTCCGATAAAACTGTACTGAAGGAAGCAAGAACATTATCGTCGATTTTCGTCACTGCCGTCGCCTAACAATAGTGAAAGCAGCAAGACAAATATTGATTTTTCAAGTGTTTTAAATCCTAAAACATACACATTTATTGACGAAACCGACTGCAAATGCGACTGTGCCTAATAAATTCAAAACATATCGGAACTAAGCTATCATCTACACTCTAATATGGACAATATGTGTAACAAATATACACAAAGGACCAGGAAACATCACCCCTATTTTCACAATAACAACGCACTGAATACAATCAGTGTTTTTTACAAAAGGGATGCACATGATAATTGGGATAATCCGTACAATCTTGCTCCTTTTTGGTTTTTGATTTTTACCAACCCCACAATATTCAAAACGTTATAGTTTACATGTCTGATGCCTTTTATACGATGTAATTCGACGTGTTTTATTTTTATTATACCCTTAATGTTTAGGGTTAGTATATGCATGTATAGTTAGCATGTGTACTGGTTCATAGCGTATTATGTTTTAGAGAATTATATTTGGTTACAACTATTACAAGTTCTTATTATTATTTTTATGATTGAAAAATTTATTTGGAACTTGAGATTTATTGTAATAGTGACATCTAAAGTTCGTCATTGTTTTAAATCCATTTTTAGGGGGAGTTTTATTTCCTTTCAAGTTGCTTTTTCTTTTGTGCATATCGAAATGTAAAATCAACAAAGCATTCATTCCGCACAACAGCGTTTCCGATTTTATATTTACCTGTGCTAGAATTTTCCAGACATATGTTCAAGTTCCATCGATAATTATTGTTACAGTATGTCCGATTTGATTTCCCAATAAACAAGCCAGTCATTCATTCCGATAACAATGGAATATTATTGTAAATACAACAAATATACACAATACAGAAATTCGGGGCCGAATATATATCGAACTCACTTTATAGCAAATACAAAAAAAATATTATACGGATACAACGGATACATGTTCACCAACAGGTACACCTACTCCTTATATCAACACAAATAATAATTGCGATATGATCTACCCTTTGTACAAATATAGTGATAATTTAATAAAAACAGTTCTGGGGGTGATTTTGTATTTGTATTTTGATGATCTTAATCTGTTTGAGCCAACTGGAATTATTGACGACACATGTATGCGTTTAGTGATTGTTGTGTGACTCTAAAATTAAATTAAATTAGAGGCCAATAATGATTTGATCATTCGAGTAATGCTTGGTTACAAGACCAGTATTAATAATCAAATAAAAATGCTGCATATTGACTGGTATATGCTTGATATGTATATCATTTTGTTACATAATGTAGCAGATTGGACGGAGCACACGGAAAAATGTAAAAATAAAAAAAATCATTTATTTATAGTCCCGGCTCTTTTATTTTGCATTATCGGGAGACTAACAAGAAACGTTGAAGAAAATGTATTTAAATGAAACGATAAATTTTGTTGCTTTTAAACTGCCTAAACCGAGAACCAACAAAAAATAAACCAACAAACAACCAAAAACTAAAATGGATAAAACATTCGTTAGTTTTATGGTTTGATTTTAAATATTATGTGTGTAATGTTATGAAAGCATCTGCCAAATTTTGTGGCATTTATACGGATCATTAATTTTTTCTTCAAATTCTATTGAATACAGGCCGCTACATTGGCGCTAATTTTTTTTTTCTCATGGGTGCCTTTAGCTAAGTCGAATATTTTACTAAATACACAAACAGAATTCGTCGACAGTTGAATTGTATAATATCGAGAAAATACTAAGTCCCCTTAATACCGAATGAACTAGAGAGAAAAAAAACACACAAACAATAAGTTAAGTATCCTTTTAGCATTTATAAAAACATAAAAAATAATATTATTGCATACGCTTCGAGCATATTATATTACTTTGCTAAAGAACACAAATTCTTCACATTAAAGCCTTCACCAGAAATCCGCTCTTGACTCGAAGTCTCGAATGTCAGTCTATGTAATATTCAATCACTAATGAGGAAGTCACGTGGCACGAACGAGATTTTCCATCAATTCATCCGTGAAATTTCCACCCCCCTATTATTTTAACATTACGAAAATCTGACGGCGAATTGATGCAATGTACGTACGTACGATAAAAAAGCATTAGGCTGAAATAGCAGATTTTATTTAATAAGCGTGTTGTAAAGTATATTCCTTTATTTTCAATGTTTAGTATTACATCACAATGCTTACATAACATTTCTCTGTTTTTAAAATCACAAAAAATATATACTCATACAAAGGTATACGGACTTTTTTTCGTGGTACATTGAGTTGGTGGAAACTGCTTACAAACAACAACAAAAAAAAATCGTACGAAATACACAGAAAAACCACTTCTTGAACTCTATTGGTTTTCAAAAGAAAACAAATAAAAGGAAAAATTCAACCATTACAAGTTTTCCACAAATTGGATCCGCTGGGAATTGAAAAGATAAATTTGTCTTCTGAGTATACTTTTCATTTTATTTCTTCTTATTATAATTTCAATGTCAGGTTAGTCATGCGATCAAATTTTTACGATTTTATTGTCGAATAGACACTATTACTTCCTTTTTGGTTTGCTAGCAATTACGTTATATTTATAAGTTTAGTATGAGAATATTATACGGGTTAGGTGGAATAAATAATAATTTGGTGAGACAGTGGACTTTTTTATTTAGATTTTTTTTTCCTCAAATGTATGGATCATTCATAAATTACGTTACACATTTCAGTGATGTCCTCAGAATTAAATCCTACCTAACTCAAGACAATCGCGCCCATTGAAGTAAAAACTATAAGTTAAGAATCTCTTGAGTTATTTAAGATTTTATTTTGATGACAGCATTGAAAAAGCGTAATTGTAGGAATGGGGGACTGAAGTTTCAATAATTTCGATAGACAACATAAAAAAATTATTCTACACTATCGTAAAATTATAAGCATTTATCTGATTTTCAAAGATCAGTCAAACATAAAAAAGACTATACGTCTCTATATGCCTCTCTTTTCTTCTCATGTCATTTTTCCTCAATTCTCTCACGAAAAAGGTTTTCTTTTGGGTTGAATTGGGGTCGTAGTCGTAATTGAAATATGAATTTAAAGTATAAAACTTGAAAATTAGGCAATATTGTAGAACATTTTTTGTTTACAATAACATTCTTCATCTAAATACAAAAAATGTCAAAAGTTCAACGTCCCATTGCCTTTTATCTTTTGTAAAATGATCCGAATTTGTGAGATTGTTTTTATCATTTTAGCTATTTACAGACTGCAAACATATCAGCAATATCAATATCGGTTCTATTACTGTTGGAGGACAATCGTTTCTGTCATCACTGAAACTTAATTCACCATGTCAACACCAATTCAGGATTATATGTTATGCTATGAAGTGACATTGACCTTACGTACATATCATCATATTTCTCATTCACTTTGTGTTAATTGTGGCGCGAAGACGCTATTTTTCTTATAATAATATCTAATTTGACTCATCACAAAGTATCGAGTTTCTAATGCGATAATCTCACGAAGTATCAATGTAAGTCAAGTCCCTATTTCAATAATTACTTCTTTTGATAATATTCCAAGTGATTATAATCTTTTACTTCATTTCTTTTAACATGCGTTTTGCTATATAAGAGCACATAAGTCCGAACTTCCCGTTTATTTTTGTCATCGTTATCGTTATCACTATACACCAAAAAAAAAGCTCTGGGAGTTAAACGGAGCAAATAATCTAACTTATGAATACATAATGTAAATTTAAAAAGTACATTGTATATTGGACATACAATGATACTTTCTTGGCAATGAAAGAAGAAATCGGAGTAGATTCACAATACGATACAACAGAGTCGCTTTTCGGGTTTCACTGTTTATTCCAAGAATAGGTTATCTCGCCGTTATCTCGAACCGGGTACCACCAACCACCAGCAAAACGCTAAAAAAATTTTGAGCGTTACTGTGATCGCTAAATCTAATTTATTCAAAAGTTGATCATGTGCTTCACTGTCACTCAAAACTGTGTCATCAATTACAGCAAACACTCGTCCTCGATATTTTAACCAACATAAGAAAATTGAAGCACGAAGTGCAAATAGCCTAAGTAGTATTAAAGTATTATTAAGAGACTATTTACAGACAGTGTAAATATCTATAGAATATCTAAAGAATTTAAGGTTTACACTATGCGACTATACGAATTTTGCAGTCAAAACTTTATGGAAGACACTCACAGAATTCTTCAGCTTTTACTTTTTGTATGTTAGCTATGTCAACGTAGGCTAGCCACTGATTTCGAAATGGTGTCCTCGATTGAAGTGTTATATCCAATTAAATGTCCACAAAATTTGTAATAAAACGCAAAAGGTTAATACGCGAAAGTCAATACGTTAAAATCAGTTTTCACATAAGACAGTTTACGAATTCTGTGAATAGAGTTTAATCTTTTACTTCATTATGTTTAACAAAAATTTCGATGTACAAGGGGGCACTATAAAATGGGCTCGATGCATATTTTTGATCGTTCTCAATAGTAGATGTCTAAACCGTTTGTTTCTATACCTATGAAGACATGAAAATTTTAGCTAAGTATAACGATCATCTGTTTGATTCACGAAGAAAACTTTTTTTTATTTTACATCAAATGTCTGTAAATGGCAGTGTTCAATCAATGGCCGTGCCGGCTATATATATAAAAACACAATGCGCATGTTGAATTCAGTTAACATCAATATAATGTATTTATAGGTTTCTTCGATTCGTTTGTCCTGTTCCAAGATCGAAGAGAGAACACATATTTTGAACAACGATGAGACCGATTGACATTTGAATTTCAATTCAATTGCGGCATTTGTATCTTATGTTACGCTCTTTTACCACAAACGGAAAACTGTGCATTTTGTGTTCGGGATGGCTTGCATGTAACCGGTCATATTATATACCATTTAGAGATGTAGGGTCGTCGGCGTATAAAATGCTTACAAAATAAATTTCAATAGAAAATAAAATAATTTTGCTCAGACAACACACATAATTTTCAGAATTTTCAGTCGTCATTCCTAATGGGATAAATGTAAATTTGATTGGTTATAATGTTTCGACCATTCTTCATTATCCAATTCAAGAATTGCGGCTGTTAGGTTCCACATAACATATGAAGAATCTGACAAAATAATTGAAATTTTCGAGGATTATTTATGATTGAGATCAGAAAACTCAGAAACTTATTACATTATGTGGAGACAACTTTACATATATTACATTTAAAAAAAATATTCTGGCTGTATAGCAGGCAGACTCTGGCTACAGATTACGTGACACCGTTCTGAAATATTATTTTTAGTTTATCTATCAAGGGTTCCATTAAATAATGTTGAGATGATTGAGCCAGGCCCGACTTCACCTTTTGGTTTTAATCATTTAAATTCCTATATTGGCCCCTATCTCACATAATTTTTACGCTTTTCGAGTAATACGTTGCGCCTTTAGAAAAATAATTTTTGGCCATAGTCTGATGCCCTTTAGTAACCGGTCCGGCCCTGGATTGAGCTAAATGTCTAGGAAATAAGTGAATTTATTTTCATCAAAACAACTTATCATTTCACATTACCGTCAATATTTACTTCTGTGAGTGCACAAGCGTGCACAATTGGCAAGGTCAATTACTACCGTTTCTTCCTAGTTTTATAGATCTATGAATTGTGTAAAATAAAACCATGTTGCGGTGGCTATAAAGAGATATCATTTACGATAAGCCAGTTGAAACATTGTTTCTGCATAAAATGATTTTATACTTTGACTTTTATTATAAGCTCTCTGGAGACGGATTCATTGAAATTAAAATATTTTACGCAATGATGGATTTTCATCGCATTAAATAAATATATTCCAGAATTTTTGCTGTGATTTAGACATTTGAAAATAAATACCAGAGGCATTTGCCAATTAAGGCCGAATATTGATCTCTAATCAAATATTGAATTGAATTTTTTATATTATTCGTGATTGCAACTGTAACTTTTATTCGGTCGGAATCTACGATGGTATATGCATAAAACTTTACATTTTTCAAGAGCTATGTGGTACGTTTAGGATTGAATATGATCAGAAAAGGTCAGGTTGGACATAGGCTGATTCAACATATTAGACCTGAAATCTGCAATTCGTCAATTCTTTCAAAATATTCTTTAGGATCTGACAGTTTTTCACGTTGAGAATACGGTATTCTGAAAGTAACATCTAAAGAATGTCTGAAAAATATGCTCTTTCGGCACGGTGTGGTTGAACAAAGTCTAATTAAAAGTGTAATGCAAAGTAATCCTTTTTAGACCCGTACGAAGTACTGGGGTCTTATGCGTTTACGCATACGTCCGTAACACGTCGAATTGGACTCCCTGAGTAAGGGGAAACCTATTGTGGTTGTCTAGAGATGCCAAATCAGTGAAAAAAAAAGTCCGTCTGTCCGTCTGTCCGTCTGCACAATAACTTGAGTAAAACGCATCGGATTTTGAAAATCTTTTTTTTCCCCGTTTGGTAATGTCAAAAGACAGGCTAAGTTCGAAGATGAGTGATTTTGGATCGACCCTTCCCGAGCTGTGGCCCAATAAGTGCTTTACGGTTTTTCGAAGATATCTCCGGACATTTAAACGTTAAACTTGTAAGTGATACGTCAAATAAAAGGTATTTACAATACCGATCGACAAAAAAAAAGTTTATGGAAATCGGATGACCGACTCGTGAGTTAGACCCCTTGGTGTGAAACAGGCACAGGGCGGCAAGCAGTTTTTGCTTGTAGGTCGGCCACATTTCAACATATTTCGTCTGTTTTAGCTTTATTAGATAGGTATTGACCGTACCAATCAGGGAAAAAAAAGTTTTTGAAATTATGTTCTCCGGAGCGTGAGCTAGGTCTCTTGGAGTGAGCTCTTATCTGGCTACTCGGCCGTACAGTGAACGTGGAGTATTTTGTCAATATCTCGAGTAAATTTTGACCGAATTTCATGATTTTTTTTTGTTTGAAAGGTATTAACGAATGTAAAGCGTCGGTAAAATTTCCGGTCTCCTAACAAAATGGCTGCCGGTGGCCATATTGGATTTTAATAAAAGTGATATATCTTGGGAAAAATGGTACTTAGAGTGTTTCTGTTAACATGGAAATAATTTGTTATGTGTGTGGGGTGTTTCAGGCATTCCATATATGGACATCTACATATATCTATATTCACCTATATTGAGCTATATACAGGCATATAGAGCTATATAATAGCATATTCATCTGTGAAATGTTTATTTATAGGAAAATATAGGTAAATATAGCGGTATATAGCTGTTTAAATAGGAATTTATGAAAGTTGACTTCGTACGGGGCTGTCTATATTGCCTCCGGCAATTTATTTGTATATGCTAACAAGGCAAAGAAAGATAATGTAAGTGATTTTAAAGGGCGAATAGCTTTTCAGTAGAGAATGAAGTAAAAGAAATGAAGAGTTTCACAGTAAAGGCTTTTGATACGAATAGGTGTTTCGTACGGGTCGGCGTTAGCTATGTTTCTTAATTATTATTGGTAATGATCTTTTGATCATTTTAGGCATAAAGAGAGAAAAAAGTCGGCGGGTAGTTTTTGAGATAAATTGAATTCTATAGAGTGGCGGATGTTTAGCATGTCCAGATATGAATGTAGGGCGGCAGAACAAGGATTTTTAGGTAGCTACGCTACATCCTTGCTCTGCTTCCCGAGATTCATATCTGGACTCGGCCGGCTCAACATCCGCCACTGTAACACCTTTAGTTTGCCTCTAAATCTAACTTTTAGTCCTCGTTCAGGACGCAGTAGCCGTCTTTCAGACCAATGGTAGAGAATTTCAGAATTCAACAAAAACAGAAAACAATGTTTGATCCAGATCTATTAAATGGCCAAAAAACTTTTACAGCTCCATACAATTCCATTTATCTCATAAACCGCCCGCAAACTTTTTCTTTCTTTAGGCCTAAAATGATCAGGAGAAAAAAAAATACTTTGCATTACACTTTTAATTAGACTTTGTTCAACCACACCGTGTCAGTAATCTTTTCTAAAAAATAATTAAAATTCCATTAAATAAATTTCAACACCTTCAACAAATCGTTCTACACCTCCTAAAGGGCACCAGACAGAACATATATTCGTCTAATAACAAAATAATGTCAATAAAAATATCATATTGCATAATAGATACTCCAAAGCGCATATAGGGATAACACTCTTCACGTCCACATATCATTCAAAATAGATGGTTGTTTGATTTCAGTTATATAGTGTTTCAGTAATAACTGTGAGTGTTTTTGTTTTCTGTACTTGTTAACACTTGTCTTAGATTTCTAAAAACAAACAAAATTATTGTCGGTAGTTTTGTATACAATCAAAAAAATATGAACGTTTTGTAAACACCGAGGAGAACACCATATCAAGTGTTAACGATTCTTTTTTTCTTTTCGGGATTTAATATGATACGTAAAGAAGTACAATGTTTATAAACAAATACCAACCATAAACTGTTTTATTGTCTAAATAAATTCTGAATTGAATTCACAAGAAATTCGATTAAAAAAAATTCTACTTTGATTATTCTTATAAATTTTATGTTAATATAGTATACTAAACTATACGCAGTATCTATACCTATTAAGCCATTAAAATTAAGATTTTGTTTGGGAAATAAAAACAGAAAATTTGAATGTTTTGTCTAATGAAAAACTTAACCCATAATCATGAGTGTAATAATCATAAATAGTAAACCAAGATCATCAATTCGATCGAACGATACACAAAAAAAAACAACAAAAAGAACGTATATGGCATCGCATAATAATACAACCATGTTGTAACACCAAACAGTGAACATAAAAGACGAAACAAACTGTGTTGGAGCAATAAACAGTTTCGTTGTAATAGCTAACAGTTTCCCACAGAGATTTCGGCGCCTAGTATCAAATTTCAGAAAGAAATTCGGCTTGAACAATTTATTCCTGTGATTTTCCGTTTAATTGTTCAACTTGTATCATTATCGTTGTTAAAGTGAATCTTATGCAGTATGATAAGAATGATCTGGGAAACTCCCATCGAGGTCTAAACAATCAGTCAATACTTTATGAACACGCATTTACACGCAACAACATGTTGATAGAATATAGTTTTGGTTATACTTACCTGATTGATCTCACGCTTCGCTCGCTTCACAATTGTAATGCCAGTGTTGTGACAAATAAAAATACTTTCTAAACCGTTATTTATTCGTGCAAACAAAATAATTTAGTTAAAAGTCAAAACACTAATATCCACTAAAGTCAGCAAATTGCCAGTATGGTTGAAATGCTTCGCCATTCTTGTTAAACCATACATCAACTAGTGGAGAAAACATATCGTATTGGTATGTATGTCGTCCTCCTACACCAATTGCAAATCCTTTCAAAAATTCTGATCTACAGTCTTTGACAGATTAAGCAGAGTCCTTCGATCACTCAAGTATCTTTTCATTTCGGGAAACGGGTGTCCGAAACCGTGTATACGTTGACCGATTCCTCTGCCTGTTTCTGTTACTTCTTCGGGCTTTAAGCAGGCAGTACCTGAAACCGAAGAAAAGGAGCTCGGTATATCCGTTGTTAAGTGTATAAGTAGCCAGGTAATATACTTCACATGCTACATGCGTCGAAAACCGTACTTTGCATATTTCAAGCACTACGTTCGACTCCCTCAGCATGTAAAATCCGTTACATAGCTCGGGATATAAATGAAAAGTCTCATTTTTGTGTGTTTATATGCCTCGGCTACGCCTCGGATCAACAATATTCACACTAAAATCTATACTTTTCTACTTTTCATCCCTAGTCGTGTAATAGTAGATTACTATACCAGTGAAGTAATTTGATATCTCGTATCCAGATAAGTAAAAATATCCGAGGTCTTCAGCCCCAGGTACTTTTACTCATCGTGATACA
Organism: Bradysia coprophila; assembly: GCF_014529535.1. Classification (NCBI taxonomy): domain Eukaryota; kingdom Metazoa; phylum Arthropoda; class Insecta; order Diptera; family Sciaridae; genus Bradysia; species Bradysia coprophila. Next base: position 790,570 of record NW_023503616.1, read on the forward strand.
AGATATCACATTATTTCCCGTATGCAGTATGCTATTTTACTTTACGAGCGAGTTGAAGTGGTTTCCCTAGGCAGTGAATGGCCCTATTACCTCTATAGTAAAGTAAATTACAATTTAGAAACAATTAATTTGTTACTTCATATGTTTAAAGCATACAGTTATATTGAATATAGGACATGGTGGTGCTGAACGGCGCTTGAAAAATACGCACACTCAGACATTTTTAAAAATGACAGCACTACCAAGCCACCATATGTCGAGTATAACTCTATCGTTTTAAATATCACTTAGTGATTCAAACAAAGCACTTCACAAAGACTAAATTTATGTTAAATACACAAGGAGATTGGAGATGCATACCTTCATTTGAAGACACATAACTTAATACAACAATTATTAAAAACTCGACACGCATTTTTAGTGTTGAACAAACGATTGTAAATGATCAAATGTTTCGGAGAGACTGGAGAGACTGCTGGGAATCTCGCGCCGCGTAATTCACAATAATTCAAAAAATGACACATTTTGTATAAGGAAAATGTCACTTTGGGGGCTCTTGTGAATGACGCGGCGCGAAATTCCTCAACACCACTGGAGACTGTGAAATATTTGTGAATGGCTTTCTTTTAAATAGAAGGTTATCGCTGCCAGTTTTGCAGGAAACTAGCTGATAAAGCCGAATTTCATAATGATAGACAAGAACTAAAAAATAAACAAAAAATCGTTACAACGCGTTGCAACGTTCCAATTTTGTGTTTCTCATTTGTTCTTGCTATGTAAAAATGTGAAGACGTCATATTATTGCGACACTGCACAGACTTCTAATCTGTTCAATTAGATACACTTTACTCGAATAATGCCTTATTTAATTGAAATCAGTTATACAAAACATGTACTCTAATGCAATGCCACACTTCGTATTTTCGAGGTCTGCATGTGATTTATTTCGCTTAACTTTTTAATTCTGCACACGAAATGAATTTAAATCATAAGTGAAGGTAAGGCTGTGGTGTTAGTTAGAAAGAATTAACTTATACCGCAAAAGAATAGTTTGTAGTATAACAAATGAATATATTGCTGTTCGCTCAAATTTTGTAAATGGAATGGAGTTCCTATTATTCTAACAATTATTTTAAAGAACTTCACCTAAATGAAAAAATTGCGGACCCATTTCACCGTCCATATTCGTCAAAAAATCTCCAGAAAGTGAAGCGCCACTATTTTTTTTTCAAGAAATAAACTCCATTTGACACAATTTAGTTACGCAAATTGAATATCTTATTTTCATATGTCTATTATAATGCGTAACACCACATCAAGTACGTTTTATGTTCGAAATGTTAAACATTATGGTGTAATTTGATCTTCAAAGATAGCGACCGGGTGTATGTGTTACAAAGTAAGTGTTTTAACTTTTTTCTTTCTCTCAACCGCAACAAGCAGATCACATTTCGTCTTCGATATGTGTTCAATATGGTGCGGAACTGAACATCTCTACTAATCAGTAGTTTTATTTTTATAGTGTCTAGCATGGTTGATGTGCACTTCCCGCTTCCCTCATTTTATTAGATTTTTTCTTAATTTTTCTTGACAAAAAAACTGGGTCAAAAATTGTAATATTTGAAGGAACTTGATGTGATGAGTGTGTTGTAGAAGCATTTCCAAATTCATGTTTTAAGTTTAAGATTCGTTAAAATGTGATTTGACCCTTAAAATGGAACGACCTGCATAATCAACTATAGTATATTATTAACTCAACAATTTGATATTGATATAAAACAATAAAATTGTGTTGAACTCCATCTTTTCAATCGACTCTGTAGATACGATGTTTACAAAGGTAACGGCAGTCAGCTACAAAACATATTTCGTCCATATAAAGTGTGATTTGTTGTCCAAAATATGTTTCGACTAACCAAGTTCTTGTTATAAGCATTGATCCTTTAAGTAAATAAGTAACACACGCTTCATTAACCTTTCAGAGATGTCCAGAATATCAGCAGTTTTACTATCGGCTCTATTACTTCATTAATTTGATCTAAATATTTTCATAAGATTGATAGAAAATCTTTTACTTCATTTTTTAAATCTGCGGTTTGCTATATCATATATACAGAATTAATCAGGGTTTATCGCTTATTCGTGAATTCGTTATCGATAACAGATGATAGCCGTTCTTAACAGATTAACTGAAAAAAAATTTCACTTGTCGTTGAAATTGTAAAATCCAAATCTACAGATTCGAATGACTATGTGGGTCCAATATTAATTTAGGGTGAATACAACTGTTAAGAATTTTTCTTATCAAATCCATAACTTATTTTGTTCTAAACATATTCAACAGATTGATGAATTTGATTGATAAAATCTTTTACTTCATTGGATTTGTTCTGCTATCAAAGAAAAGCTTCACATGGATTCCAGCAATGAACTGCAGAGAATTCATTTTCGGATGAATTTTTGTATGACCAGCAGAAAATCTACTAGATTTCTGAAGTTAACCTGTTATATATGGCAAGCATATGACTAGTATTATTATTGGGTCTAGTACTTTCATCTTTCAAAGTATTTTTAATCGGTTGATTTCAAATCATGTACTTCTATGTTTTTAACATGTATTTTACTGTATAAAGGACCATATTAACCAGATCTTGTCATTATTTTTGTCGTTGCTATAGATAACAGATGAATAGCCATATGTGACAGGTTACCATTGTTAGGTTTTGTCATATCTGTCGATAACAGATGATAGCGGTGACCCGTCCGTAAGTGTAAGCAAATCGACCCAAAGCCTATTTTTTGGACAAAAAATTCCTGAATTTTCCGAACCAATTTATAATTTCCTGAAACTTTAGAATTTCAGTACCGTTATTGGCAAAGAAAAGTGAAATTCGACATGTTTTCTGATTGGAGAGTTGTTGTGGTTCGTAAATAGTTCCATACAAAATTTGTTTAACAAATGAAAATCTAGATTTTTTATTTTACCATTGTGTTCTTCTTGCAAGCGCGTGTCTAGCCAAAATTCGGAAAATAAAAATCTAGATTTTCATTTGTTTCACGAAATTCTTGTGTAATCAATTATTATAATTAATAAACCACAACAACTCCTAAATCACAAAACATGTCGAATTTGAATTTTCTCTTCACTGTAGCAAATTATGAATTTTTTTAAGAAATTTAGAAAATTAATTTCCAAAAAATAAACCCTGCACAGACAAGAATTAGGTAAATTTTGAGACAACAGTCCACGTTTCGTGATTCTCATAATTTGCATCGTGATGCTCTCTTTATTAAACTAAATTAATGCAACAATTATTGAATATGAATGTGGCAAGAAGTATTTACCACAAGACATGGTATTAATATCATTTAGAACTTTCGGTTTCTACTTTCAACGTTCCTTGAGCAGAAACTCATTGGAATAAAATATCAACCTCTCAAAATTTAATTTTTATTAATCTTTGTGTGTACAGAAATTCACATGACTCTACGACAACGCGTAAGATATAATCTCGATCTACACGACACGACACATGTTTTGAGTGTACATTTTTTTTCTTGTTAATATCTGGGATGTTGTTTAATTTTTAAAAACATATCCTTTTCCCAATTTTTTTTTCTTTTTAAATATTTCTCTGATTTATGGACAGTTATGGGTAAATGTTGAGTTTCAAATTTCTGTCAAAAGCAATGTTTCCAACAAAATTAATAGATTTTTGTCTCGATTTATGCGGTTTGCGTACAATATTTAGGTTTTGTGACCTCAAAATTACATTATTAATGGTGTTGTATTTCACACATAAGAATCTACATTTGTGGTTTGCTACGTGACGTACAGTTAAGTTTCGAGTTGCTTCTGAACATTTTGTGGAGGGTGCTCAAATAGGACGAGAAACTAGAATTAACAGACGTTGTCTTTGACCAACAACCATTGATATAAGATTAAATGCAATCCTAGTTATCTCCGTGTATACAGAATAATCTCTCGAGATTCGAAACTGACTGCTACAAAGTCACTTGCGGTGTCAACGATCTCAATGATCGGATGGATCTTTTTTTTTTCCTCAATTATCAACCGTATTGAGTCATAATAATTTCCTCAGCTGTAACGTTGTTTATTCTGCATTTTACATTTCACAAAATCGACTTTGAAAAGAATGACTAGAAAAATGTGCGTGATGTGATAAATCTTGTTTTTTATCGTTTTGTATATAGTTGAACAGCCATGTATCATGTAACACCGGGGTGAGCCAAACATGTCACATATGAAAAATCTCTCGGTAAATCACTGATTATGATGATGGTTGTAACTTCTCTTCGTATGGTTTTTTTTCTTCTTCTGCTTTTTCAAGTTGGGAAAAAAACAACAAAATATTGTTGTTTATTACGAAAATTTATTTTCAACATAAAATTATGTAGTTTACTGTTGTTAATGGTACGAAAATATGGTGGAAAAAAGCGGCAATAAATAATCGTTAGGGTTTCCTTTTTTTAATGAACTTTCGAGATTACATCTGAATAAAATGCAATTATTTCATGTTGAAAGTTTTTTTGTTTGAATAATTCAAAAAAATCCCAAAAAAACGAGTACGATAATTGTCACCAAAACAATATATCAATGGAGACATCTCTCAACCACAAGTATCACAATGGGTAATAAGCAATAAAAAAGGGGTTGAATGTGTTGATTTAATTAGCGTTAAGTTGTTAGGGCCCATATTACAAATTTATTTTGATTTTATTGTCGTAACGGTTGACACACTGATTATTTTTATATCTAAATTATCGTGAGGTCTGACTTTTTATGGTTTTCCCTTTCATGATTGTAGCGTTTTTAAAAGTTGGAAACCGCGGTAATGATTATAGTTTCGATATGAAGCAGTATGATTTATTGGAGCCCTATGATGAAATGGGTTTCTTTGCTTTAAAGTGTTTAATTTGTTGTGCGGACAATTACGATTTTTTATAGCTCGTTTATGTCAGCCTTTTTTGTTCATTACGTGCATACAACGATAAATTTACAAATTTGTGCAGTTGCTACAGCTGAGATCACCAGCTGTCTCATAAACACTCCTGAGAATCTAAATGTAGAGATGAGCGAGTCGACGATTTTCGTAACTCGATCAGATCCGAATCCAGCTTGAATTACATTTTTGAAACCGGAGAACCCAAAAACACGGTAAAATTGATAACGATTTTGGGTCTGAATACTAAAGGATTTGTATGTAATAATAATCGCCGACGACAATACAGATTTGGTAAATATGTGACGCTAGACATTGTAGACAAACTAGTTTCTGAACTAGTCTACTTGAAATATAAAAGTGATCAAAATACTATTGAAAACCCGACCTGAACCCAACCCAAATTTAAAAAAATTTATACCAAAAACCTGGTATAATTAAAAATCGAGAGAGCAAATTGAAAGGACAGTATAACGCGCGTCAATGGAATAAACCTTGTTGACATTGCTTTGTTTGTTTATTATTCAAGATACGTGTGTTTGTGGACCAGCTAGTATATTCAGCATATTTTAATATTGTGAAAAATTTATTTTTAAATTTAATAATATTTTGGCCGTTATTAACCCTGTCAATTCTCACAATCGTAAAATTGTAATCTTCCTTCGCTCTTCACTCTTCATACCCTTGATAATTTATACCGACATAAATTTACCGCCAAACCTTACATCTCAATTTAATTAAAAGACTAAAATTTAGCATAAAATGTACACACAAAATGTACTTCAAACAGCGATACTCGAGGTGATACTAGAATCAGTACCATTCAAATCTCCTTCTATTGAATAGAAAAACGGAGTTCTCTAAAATCCATTTGTGATAGCACGTGCGTAAAACAAACTATTAGTGGGCTGCACACGTGCCCGGTGATGCAATGGTATTAAGGTACATCGAGTTATGCAACGTCCTGCACCAAAACCATAGGTGGTAATTCCTAAGCCGCCTTCAATATAATGTCGCTTGTACACTTATGTATAACATAGTTTTTTTTGCACATTGAAATGTTTTCATTTCATTATGCATTTTCGAATGAATGATTTTTGGATTTAAAAAAAGAAACTCGAGATGAGGTTTATTTGAATTAAAATATTATTTTGATTTATGATTCATGGAATGCGAGTGCATGGAAATAGAATTTGAACGAATTTGAACATTTTTTTCTGCAGAAGTTATTTAAAACGGATTTTAATATTTCTTTGAATCGTTAGCAGAGATTACAGACTGTCAAAGTACCTACAAGTCCAGAAAGAGATTGTGTATTTCGAGGTCACTCAATTTTTCATCGCTGGAACACACCTTGGAATCATATAAATTAGAGAGTATGTAACAGGGCATGTTATTGGCAAATTCATTTACTGAATTTATTAAAATTTAACAAAACTTACAGAGATTTAGTGAAAATTTACTGAATTTAATGAAAATCAAATTCGATAAATTTTTGATAGTTTTCAGTAAATTTTGATAACTTTTGGTAAATTTAATAAATTTGGTAAATAAATATTCCAAAAATATGCCCTTGCCCTGAGCCTTGCCCATGGTGTCAAGTTACTGAGTTACTCTTCAAAGTTTTCCACAGACTAATTTAAGTAATAACTTTTCTCAATGTTTCCCCATTTTCCCATATATTTCCAAAAAATATTTTTAGGAAAATTGGAGAAAATTTAAGGAAAAGTGGGAAAAATTAAAAACAATTTCAAAAAATGGAAAAACGTTTCCTCAAAATAGCCCCAGATATTTTCTAACTATGTAAATAATCATTGCTCCAACATCAACATAAAACACAATGGATTATCAGTACTGGACACCCCACTAGGTCACACTTTTAGCAGAACATTTTAAAAAGGGGAAGAAAACATTTTACAGGATAGCACCCTAAACGGGCCGCATCATAAGTTTTTAATTTTTGTGAGTTTCGTTTGATTCTTTACGTTTCTTCAATTTCACACGTACGTGTGAGTGAAACAACTATCTTAACGCTTCCTTTGTTGACAATATGTAGTTCAATTAAAACTTCAGAATGTTAACGAAGTAAAAACGTATGATGAGGTTCGTTTTGTGTAAAATCGTCCGAATTGTCCAATTTCATATCTCTCAGGAGGGCAAGATGCTGAAAATATGTAAGACTTTGTTTCCTTACATCCTTCAACAGTCTATTTAACATGTTCGAAGTCCTTAAAGTGCAACCTTCGGGCGCTGCATGACAAAAATGTGTAAAACGTAGCTCCTTAGAATTGTTTACATACTGGAGCTACGCGGGTCGTTGTAATCAATATATTTTTCAAAAGTCCTTCGTTTATAAAATATAAAACAGATCGAAAAATTCTTCGGACATCCCCCGAACGACCAGGACCAGTCAGATCCTCAGTGGAACATACAAACACACCAACTCAATAATTTACTTTTTATTTTCACTATTTACAGAGCACAAATTTATACATTTTATATAATTTCATTTGATTTTCATTTATTTTATTTTTTAGATATAAATAAACTTAATAAAATGTTACACGTAGAAAAAGTTACACCAATTAGAAAAAAAAGTCCGATCTGAGTACTTACGTTCGGAGCTTAATTTAACACTAAGCCTACACTTACTTCATTATTAAAGAAAAAATAAACCAACACTGTATCACTAACCACTTCGCGGATGATAAACCATTAATTTCGGTAATAATTTCAATGATCTAGTTACAAAATAATAGGACATTTTAGTTAAAGGTATAATGTTAAACATAAAATTGATTTAAATTAAACTTAAAGCAAAGGAAGTCACAAGAAAACTCTGTTCGACGAACACAGTTCATAACATTTTCCCGCCGCCATCCAACAAAATAAATAGATGAGTTCCCTTCCGTACACCATGCAGTACGTTTGGCAGTTTTTCTTTTCATTTCTCAACGAAATTCAACACTGTTATGCAATGAGATCAATTTGAGCAAACATTGCCGTATTCTATACTGTTAATCAATAGAATTCGGGCTCGGTGGTCCACCGCCTAACATATACGTTGGACTGTGGCTGTAACTATCCAAATCCAATGAACCGTCACCCTTTTCGCTACCACCGCCTTTGCCTTCCTGTTTCATCATCATTCGTCGCCATTTTGCTCGAGCATTCTGAAACCTGCGCAGAAAAACAATCTTAGTCTTTGAAAATTCGCTTAAATTCGATCAAATTCGTACCACACTTGGAGCACACGTTTGGGAAGACCAGTTTTTTGGGACAGTTGCTTCAAATCTTTTGCGTCTGGATTGTGATTGATAGCAAAATAGGATTTCATTGTTCTCAGCTGATGATGTTTGAATGATGTTCGCATACGCTTCGCTCTGGATGAGGCACTCATATGACTACCGCGACCGTAACCAAGATCCAGATATTCGGAATTCAATTCTGAAATTAAATGAAAATTGCTTTATTGGCATGTAAGTTCACTGGTTTCAATTAAACGAGAGTTGTTCACTTATGCACTCAGATAATTCCACGTTTTATTGGGAATAATTGCTTTCCATTCAAAACGATCTTTAGGCGAAATGGTTTCAGGGACTCAACATAAAATCCGCTTTGTTAAAGGCGCCGATTCCAGATAATATTCTACAAACTGAAATCTTGTAAAATTTCAACGCAATCATTCGCTCTGAATCACTATATCTACTACGGTGTTGTTAAATCCTTGACATGATCATAAAATACTTCTACGCGTTAGGGTAAATAAAATAATTTCACAAGTCTAGTAGATGGATGGATACCTTTCAGTGTTGAACTCTATGAATTGGCACAGATAAAAAGTGAAACTAAAATGTGTCAGATTCAGAATTGCGGCATCAAGTTTCTTAAGATTTTATAAACGCACAATAAACCGTTGACTTTAAACCGTCCCGTACCTAACGTCAATAAATGCAGTAAAAAAATCTTCTTTCTCAACATCTATAATTAAGTCATAAATGCATAAAAGCATATCTTTTAGTAAACCGAAGCATGAATAGTCCAACTGGCATTTTCGTAACATATCAACGGGTCTTGCATCCAGTATATATGACGATAAACCATAATACAAAAATAAGAAAAAAAAAAAATTGGTTTACTGTTTTATTGCTTTCTCAAGCTGTGGGTTCAGATTTCAATTCAAAAAAATTCAATTTTTTTCGCTTTCGAAGAACGAAAAAAGTCCAAAATCGAATGACTTCAAGATCCGACCTATGGGCAATAAATTTTACGTGCATTTATTTCATTTTGATTTTCGTTGATCCAGCAATATAAATACAACTTTTGGTTTGTTTTTTTATGATCCACTCATAATATTTGGCGTACCATAATACTTTCATTGGTTATTTCAATGATCACGCAGGTCATTTCGGTATAGAAACAGGCGCCTCAGGCTCTCTATTCTTCGTTTTATTTGATTTACTCAACCATTCTACAGAAACGACGATCCCTTTTTTATTAACTTTTATTACCAAAAATGGTATAATACATGGAATATGGATCCTTTTGTGTGTTCATTTTCCATCTGAAATGTGCTAAACAAAAGTTCAAATATTAGGTTTTCATGTCATTTACTTTGAACATTTTAGATGTGGCGCTATTATAATGCTGTTAAAGGAATCATGCTAATTGTTGACCGTGAGAATTGACAAGTTTTAGTGCTACTGTGGCTCAAGTAAGCACATAGATTGAACATCTTATCCTCAGACCCTGACAGTATTTCATTTTCTTGTGATAGCTAAGCAAAGTTTGCCGTATGCAGCAAATCGGAATGAGAAATATTTTTTAATAAACATTTCAACTTCTCGCTAATCATTCATATTGGCATTGGGCAATCTCTCTCTAGCAAACAAACTCTCAGCTCCCTGTGTCAAATTCACACCTTACTTTCTTTGTATTCTACAAACACTATTCTACATTTTGACTGACTAGGCTGTAATGTACATGTAAATTAGGGAGAGGGTATTGCATTGGGGCTGATTTTGGCAATGAATATAAACTATGAGGTCTAATGTCACCACGGAAGACATAAATTTTTTTTAAACGGGCTCAAAAGCTTTAATTTTCATATTATTTTGACATAAATAATGAATACGTTCAAGCATAGCACTGCTCCTAGAATGAACACTGAATTGACAAGTGTCAAATTTAGAGGATTTAGTGATAAGAGCTACTTCTTAGTGAGCTACTTCTTAGTATTGTTTGTATTTTTTTGTATTGTATGTTTTAACTCATACAACGAAAACAAAGAAACGCAGTGCCTACTGTGGTTTCTTTCATCAGCCTCCGAATATTTTCTATGTTCATGCTAGAAGCAGTGCTGTGGTTCAAGCTAAATCGACTGATTTTGAAGAATATGACATGTCTGGTGTCTACATTCGACGGATTTTAGCACGCTGTTACAACATGTATCACGTGATAAATTTCATTTTCTTGTCATCTGTTATCGACAGTAGACATTCAACAATAAGTATGCCCTCCGGCTATTGTCGTTTTATATAAAGATTTGTATGTCAAAACGAAGTAAAAGATTTTGAGTCAAACCTTAAATATGTTTTCAACAAATGAAGTAACAGATTTCATCATGATCATGCCGTTTCTAAAAGTGTAACTTATCACCTGTTTCATCGCTCTCCGAAAAAAACTTAAATGGTGAATTCCTTTCTCTAAAATCTAGGTCTCAATTATCTAAAATATTTGTTTAACCATACGACTCTCACTGTATTATCTTGTCATGCTGACGAAACATTATACACGAAGTCGTTCATTCATTGTCCTATGTGTTCAAGTTGTTTGAATAAAGTATACAACATTCCTGCAGAGTGAATGTGAAAATTTTTGTAAACACAAACATGACATTTTTGCCATAACTCAAAATACGTAACCATAAACATAAAGAACACACACTCATTCTTTGATTTTATATTTCGGTCTATTTAAATTTAAAAAAAATGAATTTCATCACAAAAAACAATCGCTACATGAAATCAAATATTAGAAAACATGGTCATTTCATGTAACTGTTTGATGATAAAAATCATATTTTTCCATGCATCTACTTTTTGTTGGAACGCGTGCCCAAGACTTTCTTATTAGTTGTAGAAGTGGCCTTTCAATTGTGTGCTTTTTTTCTTGTTATATTAATTTGTTATTATTTAAATTAAAATATTTTATCATTGCATGATGATGTCGGCAGTATACAATAGAGATACGAATAACACCACAAATTGATATTGACTTAACGTTTTCTTTGACCTCACGAATTACAAACGATCAAATAAAATAATTAAAATTCCATCTTACCCAAATTGGCGGTCATCGATTCGATATCTTTCGGTTTTCGTTTCCGCGGTCGTCCTTTCTGTCGTGGTGGTTGAGGTAGGCCAGGCACACCATGCGGTGTTGAGTTGAAAAATCCAGCTGATCCAACTTTCATACTAATATCACTAGGACTAGACGGACCGTTCGGCGACGATCCATACTGGGAGTATTGACACGATAGAGTGAGTGGTGTCGGTGCCGTTGACGTTGATTCTAAGCTAATTTCATAATGTAACCTGTAATCGTGAATCAAACCGGAGGAGGAAAAGGGAATCGATTACTAATTTGTTCATAAAATGGGTGTACAATTTCAGAAACATATGATTGAACGAGCACACACGTGTTCAATCAAAATTTAATTGTTTGTTGACGACAAAGCGAATCACTCACCTACAAAATACCAAATCCGTTCGCATACCGAATTGATCACCCTTCGTTAACGGTGTATTACACACAGCACAGGAGAAACATCTAATGTGAAAAACTAAGTGACGAGCACGCATCACGAGCTCTGAGGAACTTATTGAGGCCATACATTTGGAACACCTTCTGGTACTCTGAAATACTCTGCAATGAAAAGAAGGGAAAAATTTGATTAAAAGGGAACAAGTGTAGATGTTGATGATTTAACCCCTAAGAACTATGTATGGTGGACAGGTGGACTGATTAACCTTTCAAAAATGGAAAATGTAATTGTTCTCATTGTTGTTATTCTCGCATTTGATACAACATCTTTCACTTCGTTCGTTTGAACATTCAAAGTGATAATTAGGAGACATTTGCTAACGGTCATTGCTTTTTTGCCGTCGTTGTTGACAACAGGTGATTAGCCGTTTCTAAAAGGTTAACAAGATTTGGATGCAGACACTAAATATATTCTCATTCATGGTAACTTTAGTATTGTTTAAAATCTCATTAAGAAAACGTTTGTACACATTTTTTCCATTAATAAACCGATGATAGAAGATAGAACGCAAGAATATGCTCTGAAAAGTTGTTGTTTTATATTTTGTTTTAGTTTTTTATTTTGGTTTCACATTCAGTGTCTGCACGTATTTCCGTAACCAATAAAAATAATTTACGACAAATAAATCATATTTTGAATCAGGCAAATGTGGATATGATTTACCGACGAACATGAGAAATGTGTATCATAATTTATATTTTATTGTCTTGATTTTATTTCATTACTTTTCATTTTGGAATCGTATGAGTGTCTTCTGGAACATTTTTTTCTTTTTTTTTCTTCATTTTATATTCATTTTCTACACGGTGTGTTTTGAGAATGTTTATTTTATATTTTGCAATTTCATAATGCAGTGAGTTGTTATAAACATGTAATATGCTGTGCAAATGATATTGATATGAGGGATTTTCTTTTATTTGCTTTTCGTTAAGGTGTAATTAAATCGGAATTTTTATGTTTTATGGAATTTTGCACCGTTTATACCCTTGATGTTTACGACTGTAATGCATGCCGTACAATGAAAATAAACATAAAAAATGTCTAAAATTAAGATATTATATATATATATATACATTTATTCTCAAAAGAACAACACTGTCATTACATTAATGATTGCCAAATGACACAGTATACTCAACATGTATGAATAATTTAATTGTTTTGATTTCGTTTGATTTATGTCCTTCCCGGATCATAAGTGTGATTGTGTAATATTCGACAACTGCCTCTCACCACTTCCGTTACAATCTCTTGAATCACTGACTTATTAATTTTGAATTTTTGACAGAATTCCGCAAAAAATTTTGGTATTGTTCCTCTAGCACCCACCATGAGACCGATTACACTTAATTGTTTCAGTTTTAATTTGGTTTGAATATCGGCTATACATGGTTCGTATAATCGTTTCTTTTCTTCGTTCACTGACTCTGGTTGATTTTCGTCGCTTTCGAATCGAACTGTAGGATCCAATATATATCCATTTCGACTGTCTTCGTTGTATATGACTAAATCCACTCGTCTAATTGATCCGTCTGTACTGATACAGGTAAATTCTACCAACACTGTCCAATTTTTGCGTAATTCGTTTGCAAGCTGATTCACCACTTTGTTGTGTCTGTTATGCCGTAAAAGTTCACCCTGGGGACATGATCCTAGAACGTGTGAAAGTGTTTCGATCTCGTTGCACGAATCAATTCGACAACGGTTTGTTCCGGAGCTTCTACCAGGAATAACTCTTACTGCTGCAACATTTCCAACCATCTTTAAATACGTTATCCATTCCGATGTTGTTAGTCCGTGTTTTTCGTAGATTAATCGATTTAATTTTGGACTCTCTTGAAACAATACGACCCCTTTGCCTTTACTTTTTAACCTTTGCCAATCTTCATATTCTCTCTTTCTTAATTCAGATCTTACCAGTTCGGATGGCTTCCTTGTTCTCGTTTCTTCATTGTCTAAGAAGTCCGTTGGTATGCTTAATTTTCTCAGGCAAATCGTCATTTCTTTTTCTAAATCACGCACCTCGTTCACAATTGGGTGATTTGACTTAATGAGAACCAAAATGGCATTAATGTTCTGTATGTAAGCTTCCCATTCTACTCGAATTAATGAGAGACCTTTCATGGAAGTGCAAGAGTACAACATGTTATTCGGAGTGTCATCGGGAATTTGCAGTATTTCTTTGATCGCATGACGAATGATTTTATCCACATTTTCCAAAAAGCTCTTTTTCAGTTTGTTCAATGGTGCTGTTTGGAACTGATAAGTTAAAGTTGGAAAGATGTACATGTTTATGATCTTCATTTTCTGATCGGGTCTCAAAGTCACTGTAGATACTATTTTGTCCAATTTACTATTTAAATTTTGAATCGTTTTTTCCTCGTCAAAAGTTATTTCATCTGCAAATGTTACACCCAAATATCGAATGGTTTCATTCAACTTCAACGCCGGTATCGTGATTTCTTCATTAACGTATAGATTTTCTGTGTTTAACTTTCCATTCTGAATCACAATTGCTATCGATTTTTCATAATTGATTTCTAATCCTATTCGATTGAAGTTATTTACCGTTTCCGTTATTAAGAATGATGCAGATTCTCTCGAGTTTCCAAATATTCCAGTATCATCGGCAAAGGCCAAGTTAGTAATTGGCTCCAATTGATCAGCAATTTTGTAACCATATTTCTGTTTAATTTCAATTTCATTTAGCTCATCCAATACGATTTTTGTTGCAGCATTAAACTTCTGAGGAGACGTTGGTGCACCTTGCAATATACCACAATTGAATTGAATGCTTCTTGATAAACCGTTTTTAGTTCGAATTTGCGTGGAATTTTCTTCGTCAAGCTTAAGGACTAGTGCTCTTAATTTCGATGGTAATGGTTGAGAGTTCAATGACATTTCAATCTGTTTGTGACCTATCTTATCATAAGCTTGGCGGATATCGAGCAACACAACCACTAATGTGTCTTTCTTAGCTTTCGCTGAATTCAATGCAGCTGACAATATCGTAGTATTAATGAACGTTCCTGGCATATTTGTGAATCCATTTTGCGTCGAGCTTACCGTTAAATGGAATCGTAAATGTTTATCAAGTACCTTTTCAATAATGCGTCGTAGTAATGAACAGACTGTAATTGGTCGCCAATTCTTAACGTCGTTTCTGTCATTTCCTTTGTATCCAAGTACCGTTCTAGATTTCTTGAAGCACGTCGGCACGTAGTTCCATTTCATCATTAGTGTAGCTAATTTCGACAAAACTGTAGATATTTCGTTAGAATGAGTCTTCAATGTTCTTGGAATGATATAGTCCGGTCCTGGAGCCGTATCGCTTGAAGTTTTCTTAATTGCCAATTTGATTTCCTCGGCTTTTATTTCATTGTCATATTCGGCATCTATTACTTCCTGATCTTTAATTGGAAATGGAGCCTGTTTGATTGTCTTGTCATTTTTCGTTCCCCAACGTTCTTGGAATTTATCGCACAGAGAAGCTATTGGAATCGGGCAATTATTGTCTTTTTCGTCAGAAATTTCTCGAACCGCTTTTTTCCTTTGATTATAATATAACCATTGTATCCAATCCCTTTGGTACTTTTGTTTTCTCTTTTCTCTATCCTGCTTAGATTGTCTTTGTGGATTTGAACTTTGTTTAAAATGACGATTTACATCTTGAAAATTTTTGCTTTTTCTAATTCTGTAGAATTTTGACATTGGATTTTTCGGTCCTGGTAGTAGCTCTTGAGTTAATTTGAGTTTCTCGACAATTTCTGCAACTAAATTTTCGAATTTTTCAGTTTCTTTAATTTCAGACATCAGGAGACAATTTAATTGATTTTCAATTCTTTCGCAAAATATTTGAAAATCTGATCTGCCGTTGTTTTCAGGAATTACTTCCGGATCGATTGTATCACCACTACTTGAAACTGGGTCTTCTTTATCTGTTTTTTTCTTGCTGTATGTGTCGACGATCTTCTTTCTTTGTTCAGTTTTATGCTTCTTAGATTTGTGAATGGCTAAACCTCTTTTCCCCTTGCAAAATTGTTTACATATTTCGCATTGCGTGTCATAACCTGGTCTATCTTGAGTAGACATATCTTCATTCATTTGACTCATTGACGTACTGACAGCACTTTCATTTGTATTAATCGAAATTTCTTCATCTTTATTAAATTCTTCACAAAATTTTTGGAGATCGGATCTGTCTGCCTTACTTATACTTGGATGTTCTCTCGCAATATGTATTCGGCATTGTAGCTTATCTTTACTTTTCGTATAGCAAAATGGACAGGGCCATTCTTTCATCTCTGGAAACAAGATTGAATATTCTTTTTTGACTTTCTCGATCAGGTCCTTTAAATTGTTTATTCCTGAGCTTCCTGCCACATTTGAACGGATATCTCCCATATTAGAAAATGAAATAAATTTAAAATTTATTGGAGCAAATTTTTTCACGTCTTTTCCGTTCAAGGCTTGCTTTTTCTTCTGTTGTTTTCCTGAAAGGTTTGTTTCGTTTCAAGGATGAATGTAGCTCAAACACGAGATATCACTGAGTAACTTTTACGATCATGTGATCAAAACTAAACACCCTGACTCTTCTATACGAGCATAACAACAATTAAGAAAAAGAAATTTAATTTAATCAGTCGTTAGTTCCCATATCGTTTGTGGTTTCGGAGGCATTCGTGTGATGTTGTTTTTTAATAGACTGTGATCCATTGTTATGTTAACTCAATTTATCCTTCGATGCGTAATCAAACTAAAATCTTTTGTTAGGATTTCATTGATGTGTTGATTTGTTTATTAATTTTTTTTTCACGTATCATTGGAGGAAGTCAAGCAATTACGTTCCAGTAAAAATTCCCACATGAATCACTTGTGATATTCATTTTAGAATAAAAAAGCAACACACATTATTATTGAATGCGATCGACAAAAACCCCATTTTCCTCAATGAATACCACTTTTTTTCACTCATTACACAAATAATATTCATAGTAAAATATGTTCTTCAACAATGATCGAAATCATAATAAAGATATGAAAAAAGGCAAACCGAGGTAATCAAATGGAATGATTTCCAAAGAATTCACGCACAGACCAAACAATGCCATCCACATAATAACAATAATTTTTCGATCAAACGAAAAAGAGGTGTGACTAATCGTTCAGACAAGGTGCTACTGTTGGTTCAGATATAATATATAAAAAAAATATCTCGCGGGATCGTAGCACATATTTTTATGAATTAAAATTATGCTGACCCACAGGTCGCCGCCGATTCATTGAGGTAAAAGTCACGAGAAAAGAAAAGGATTATCATGGAATATTTGATATTTTTTTCCGTTGTGATTTAAGGTAGTAATAAATGATCAATAGACATGTCTATTTGGAAGGTTTCTTTATGAAAATCGAACAATGAGAAAGATTTATGATGTATTTTGGTTCACATATGATTTGCCTATACACAAGATAAATGCTTCAGTATCCATTAAAGGCAAGTCATTGCAGGGTATCGGATATTGTTGTATGTCGAGAAGCTTTGATGCTTTTGTTTTCCTTTCAAAATATTTTGTTTGCAAAATTGATATCGGAGTCAAAATGATGGTTGTAAAATACAATCGGACAAGAGTACAGACACTCTAGAATGTCACACATACCGAATGCTCAATGTGACGAACAGCGGTAGCGGTCGAGTGAATTTCGCACCTGTTGACATGAATGCTGCACTTGTACCTGTTGACACATTAGGCATCTTTTTGGCATTGTGATCAAAAAATGGTCGTTTTTGGTGATATGTTTTCTGCTTACTAGGGTAAAACTAACAAATACGAGTATCGGCTGTAATAACACACCTCTATTGCCTTTTCTTTGGTTCGATCTAGTACTGACAAAAAAGATTTCAGTTTGATGAGTTTTCTTCTTATGGAAAATAAAGTTATCTGCGGCAGGTAACATTCGTTTTTATGAGAAAAAAGTTACCTGGAGAAAAGTTAGGAGAAAAGTTGGAGAAAAAGACATTAGGGGCTCTTATTACAGCAGGTGCTCGGATTTGTTAGTTTTACCCTAAAAGTTCATTGAGTCCTTGTCTTATATCATATCAATTTTTTATGTGGTAAACTTGAGGAACTAATGAATTTAACCAGACCCATAAAAAAGTAAAAACTCAGTCATATGGTTACTTGCTTCATACGCAAGAGGCCTGGAGTTCAAACCTCGTCCGAACGCTTACGAGAACAAAAATTATTTCCAAATTTCAATTTAATTTTTCATGTCTTGCAGTCTTCATGCATTACACCATTTGAAATAAAAAAAGTGAATGGAATAAAGTAAAAGACTTTGCATTAAGGGTTGAACAAAATAAGTAATAGATTTGGTCAATTATTTAGCGAAAAGTAAAATCGAAAATCAATTTTAAAGTTAAAAATTAAACGATCTGAAAGAAGAACAAACTGTTTCGAGTCCTATAAAGTAACAGCCAATAAAAATTGAATTCATCGTCTGAAATTATTATTTAAAAAATTAAAATAATTCTCCTAATTTAAAACTGAACTTCTTTCCGATTATTCTTTTTATTGACACAACCATTGCATCAGTTATGAAACAGTTTTTCTGCAGACCATCGATTCGGCTAAACGTCAAGTGAAGACTGGAAGAACCGGATTTATTATAACATTTCGATTTTGCTCAGATTATAATACGACTGAACGAACACTCAAATGTGAAATGTAAATAAAAATGTCTATCGAAGTAAAGCGAATTTGAGAACCAGTGATGAGAAGATTCTTCAACCAAAAAAAAAAATTAGTAAAAATTAGAAAAGAAATTACTTTTTATTGGTTCCAGGAAACAGCAAGTTTTTTTTTCGTTCTTGTCCTGGTACCAAACATAAATTAATCTATTAATTCAAATCGTTTTCCTGATGAAAATGTTAGTTTTTAATTTCAAAACAAATAAATTATCTAGCTTAATGCACACATTTGAATATTTAAAATATTTTGTACAGCAACAGCAACAAGTAGAGACAAAAAGAAGGAAAAAAAACTCATCAAGAAAAAAACTGAGATCAAACATCTTTCGTATTAATGTTAATTATATTCCGAATGAATCTATGAAAACAATAAATAATGCATCATCGTCTATTAAACATATCATTTTAATGCCCTTGTAATACCATAAAACAAAATAAAAATTCTTTAAAAAAAAAGATAAACAAAACAGATAAAATGAAATAAAAATAATTCATAAATTAAAAGAAGAGGAAAAAAAGTACAAAATATTAACGAAACCAAATAAAGCAATAAATAATTTCAACAATATTCTCGACGAACTGTGGCTGATGCTTTTTATTCCGTTTGTTTGTTTCTTTCTTAGTGTTCTTAGTACATTTTTTTTGGGTTATTCAAACCGACGGTTTTTCACATCAAACTATCAGAAAAGTGTGCCCGCTGTCTTAAATTTCAATTTTTATGTGTTGATCCTTGGATCTGTACGTACTCTCAAACCGGGTCTAGACAAGTGAAATATAAACCATCGGGGAGTCTTGGAAGTTTTGACTCGAGAATGGTAAATATTGTAAAATAATTCGTTGAGTTTAAATGTTACGAGAAACATTTCTGATGTAAAAAAATTATATCGTCGAATGCTTCAGGTACTTATGATGATTATGTGCATTGACATCGTTTATGGGCATATTTCTGTTGTTGATTTGTATAAAGACGAAGAAAGCATTTTTTTCTTCTTATTTCATCTTCACATGTTGACAACCGTGTTCAAGAGAAGATCAATAAATTAAAACTTTATTGTATTCCTTTGGTTATTGATACTTTATACGTAGCTGTATGTCGTGCGGTTTTATGTGTTTTAGTCGTATGAAGGAAAATATTTTTATTTTATAACATTGTATTCGAATAAAAAACAATTTAAATGTACGTTTGATGGGGTTGTTGTTTAATGTATATCAAGAATTATTATTATTAGAACTGTATATTAGACGGAACTTCTGTACAACGTATCAAATAACTTTGAAAAATTTCAATAGAAAAATGAATCCTACATGGGGATAAATCTTACAGTTTTAGTGCCTTCTAATGTAAAATGTTCTTTACTGCGGTTATGGTGTCGAAATATGAGTTCTATTAAGTAGAAGGTTCGAATATCGAATTCGAGTCGGTATAGAAATCGTTACTGAAAATGTTTTAAGAAATCATAACAGACAACTAGACGAAAAGACTCAAACCCCACGAGCTTTCGTTACAAAAGAAAAACATTTGCATTTGCCCTACGACTTTTACGATTTTGGTTTTTGAGCACTAGAAGGGACCTCAGGGTAGGCCTAGTACATATTACATATGTCACACATCCAAGAAAATCCAAATTGATGTCAAATTGATGTTTGGCCATAGATCCAAATTGAAGTATGCAATTAGAAAGTAAAAATTTTATTTCAAGGTATAGCGTGATTTCTAGTTGAAAATTAAAAAATTAGAACTTCCAACAAAAATTTTATGGTAAGACCGGTGGAGCCTGGTTCTAAAAGTCTTCTCGGAATTCAATCTAAAGACCTTGCTTTCTGCAACGACGCTGCGAAAAGTGGACTTTTTCATGCACCATTTGGCTGACGTTCGAGTTGCTTTTTTTCTATGTTTTTGTCACTTATTTTGAACCATAAACTATTAATCTTGCCCTGACCAAATTTAGAATCCCCGACACCAAATACTCAATGCCTATCGAGCAACACTTCTAAAATCAAATTCAATTTTATCGGAATTCCTCAATATATTTTCTAAAATTTTAAAAATAACTTCTAGAATCATTCGGTTATTGAGATATATAATTGAACCAATTCTGTGAAGGGTACATAAAAGCTTCGCTTCGCTCGTTTCATTTCTCAACTTGTTGAACAATAGAATGACACTTTTATCAATGAAGTATAAATACCTTAATTGCCGAAGCAACAACTTGTATGATCAAAACCAAAAAAACAAACCAAATAATGAATCGAAATAAAAACATTAATTATGCCATTCTAAGAATATAGTTATCTGTTTTCGATTTACGTTGTTTGTTACTCGTTCCAAAGACGCATGTTTTATACAATAATACTAATTAAATAAACATCTAACTGCTTATCATAAAGATAAAAATAAATAGAATTCGCTGGCAGTCGGATTCTGCAGTATAAAAGCAGCGATAGATGTGACAATTTAATTGTCTCTTTTCGGAAGTGAAACCTATTCGGTGGTAACTAGTGATCAGTATTAAAAATGTTTTCAAAAATATCTTCACTTATTTTACTCCTACTTATTGTTGCAGTCGTTGTGACAGTGTCAGCTGATGGTAAACCTTAAGTTTAAAGATTATATTGAAAAGAAAATTTAAATAAATTTATCCGTCAATAGATGGTTATAAACATCATCGTGAAAAGCGTGCCTATTGCAGTAAGCTAGAATTGAATCAATTTAATTACAAATGTGTCTAGTTTAAAGAAAGTTTCCAATTCAATGATTCTTTTTTATCTTCTTTAGCTGGATTCTTATGTGAACGCTATTATTGTGACCAATGTTGCTACAATCGAAGTAAGTTAGTTTAAATCATATGTGAGAGCACAAACTAACTTTGTTTTCAACTTATTTTTGTTCAGAGCCCTTTGCACAAAATGGAGTTCCCTGCATAGACTGGCTGAGGTCACAATGTTGTTAATTCTACCATATGTAGTAAAACACCAAATCGATTATATTTCGTTTTATGTGCATGGTGTGCGTACAGTTTGTGCAAAACAATAAAAAGAAATTAAAAATCTGGACTCATCTTTTGCATAGTTCTTTAGTTTGATAGGAAATCGAAATTCATTTTGAAAGAGAAGTTTTAAAAGCCTTTCCAGTATTGGTTGAGTTGTGTTTTACCTAGGTATCTGAAACAACAGGTTAAAACAACTACGAGGGCAGTTGGAACCCAAATTTGAAGAGAGATGCCCTATCCTAGGTTTCAGAACCTAGGTTGAACATGGTCCTGGCGCACCAAGTTTGTTTTTTATATGTTGCCACAAAATCAAAGACACAAAACACAAAATCGCTGCTAAGCAAGACATAGTCGTTTAAAGGCTCTTGAAAGTATCATGAGCAAGGTGCCAATGCATAAAGGGTGACCCTATATTTGTACTCCACTGTTAGACTGACTGTCCAAAGAGTAATTTCTACTTCAACAGAGAAACATGATTCAAGTTCATTTACGTAAACGTCGTTTATGGAAAAATCAAGGTAAAAGATCAGTCATAGACTTCGACCAATCGTAAAGTGGAAAAATTATATCTAACTTAGTATCCTCAATACCATGAATAGCGAGCATACTTTTGAATAGTGAAAAATTTTGCGATTTACTTCTTATTAAATTCTCCATTATGCAAAGAATGTGCAATTGGACCTACTTACATTATTTACATGTATATATCAAACTTGTTAAGGCCATCCGACACTCTGACTCACAATCACATTCCCATTTTCGCGAAGACATTATTCAATTATACATACCGTAACTGCCCAATTAAGTAGAACATTATGCATTGAGAAGAATGTTCCATAAAATCTTATAGCTTAATCCACTTTACAATAACGTACAATTGAAATTCCCGAAGTGACTGGCTTTATTATAATACGTTGTGCCCGTTGTGCCACTTATAAAAAAATGCATTAAAACTTTTTTTTTTAGATAAATGCGTGTAGATGTTAAAAGGGAATTCCTTCAGTACATCTACTTGTTTCTCATTTTATTGGTTTAAAGAAGAAACAAAACAATGCAAAAAGAAAAGAAACCCTCAACGCTAAAAACAATTTTATCTTTTTTTTTCTCTCTTCTGATTCGTAAGAAAATTGTTTTTATTTTTTATTTTTCGTTATAAGTAAAAAAAAAGTTTACAATTTGCATCCATCGTCACGTTTCCCATGTATTTTTTCATTCATTTTGCCACTTGAAATTGAGAGAAATAAAAACCAGTAAAAAAATATTACCAAACAGAATAACAGAAGTCAAACGCATTCTTTCATGCACTTTACGCCATATAATAAAAATAAATACAGAAAAAAATAATCAAAAAAACAAAAATCGTGTAATAAATCATAGGATAAGAATTTTGACCTAACGTATAAGTCAGATAAACCGAAAACAGTTAAGATAATCACCGTATCTTTGCTGTTTGTGGTGTTTTTATTTTTTTTCAAAATGGAAAATCTGATAACCAGATGAATGCGTGTACTGACTCTGACTGGTACAGAACATCCTCATCCGTAGCGTATGTACATATATATCAGATTTCAAGCCCTCAAGAAAACATTACCATATATTACAAAACTGTCCCATGTATTTTGCTCTAACGACAATTACAATTTGTCATAATTTTGTACTAAACAAACGACGAACTTTTAAAATGTTTTTAAATTGAAGAAAAAACCAGAAAAAAAACGACCAACCAACAATCATAATTAATTGAGGTTATTTTAATATTTATATTGCCGGCGGGTTGTCGTGTTCTGTTTGGTGTTTATCAGACCACTAAAAACACTATCATGCATTTGAATTAAATGTTAAACTGCCAAAGAAGCAGAATCTCTTACACCGCGCCGTAGTTATAATATTTTTCTGATGGCACTGATGCAATAATGTTTTGTGCATGCATGCATCTTGTGTGCGAACGAAGGAAGACAAAAAAAAAACATTTTAAAAACATTGGTCAGAATCATTTTTATAAATAAGAAATATATCAAAAGAGTGGCATAAACAGTGACATTTCATATTGTGAGTTCGATAATAAGGCACAGCAGAGTTTATTTCTTTTCTTTTTTTTGAAATTTAATCTCAAAACAAACAAAACTTCATGACTAACGAGAACAGCAAATTATAGGTGCTAAGTAAATGATATATGAACCATGCCGACAGATTTCTAGTAATACGTCAGATATGATATATTTAACAGTTTGCAACATGTTCAATATTTTTTTTGTCTAAATCTCTTTTTTTGGCTCATGGTTTTGGAGAGTGACAAATTAATAATTTAAATTCTGGTTGGATGTGAGAAAACAATTGATTCCGGACGTTACTTTAAAAATGGTACAAGCATTTAATTAAAATCAATCTAATTAAGTCAAGAGCGTGATTTATTGCCATCATTTGTCACCGGAATATATTTTATATTAATTAAGGTGAGACTGAGTCCATTCCACAGACGGTTATTTCATATTTTAGCGACATTGACAGCACAAACAAAGCTGTTAGCTCTCGGGCATGACATCTTAAATAATAGCAAAACGTACGCTACTATTGATGAAGTAAACAATTTTTGTACAGCCAACGAAGCTTAGATGTGACATACGTCTATTCATCTGTTATTGACAACAACGACAAAAATAATCACAAGCTTTGGGTAACATTGTCTTTTATATAGTAAAATGCATGTTAAAAAATTGAAGTACAAGATTTGAAATCAACAGATTAAAAATAATTTGATCTATGGAAGTATTAGACCCGATAGTAATACTGATCATATGCTTGCCGCGGCTTGCCGTCTGTACCAGGTTAAGATGTATTGGCTTCAGAGTACTAGATTTTTATTGCGAGTTGTTCCAAGAAATGCCGAATCTATAGTTACCATTAAGTCAAATTGCATTTAGATTGTTTGAGCAATTTCCTCACAATTATTTGAAATGAAAAATTTGCTGTAGCTACTATCAACGCAGGTAAATGTTAAGAACTTATGAAACAAACTGTAGAACTCACATTGCAGTAAAGAACAATCCAATCCATTTGTTTATATATTCTAACCATCAATAATATCTTCGTCTTGTTATTGAACACACTCGATGTTAACATAACTATACCATTTAACAAATTTACATACATTTTTGCAATCTGTTCAAAAATGTCCTCCGGTTTGATTCAAGTTAACAGACCTAGAAAAAAATCATCGCAATGCCAAACGTAAGAACTAAATCAGAATTTCAAATTGTTCAACCACAAAATCAGATTATCAAAATCCGTAAACATATAAATCGCTTCATAATCACGAACAATGGAGCCATTGGGAAGTAAGTTCCCATGCGACCGCAAACATTACTTACTCGTAAACATTTTGTTTGTTATGCGGTAATGGTAATTTTATGAACGCTCCTTTAAGACCTGAGACACATTACTGTCGTAACATACCAGAATATAATGATTTTCTATAAAATTTAATGGTCACTCCTGCTGCGTTACATATGTTTCGTATATATGTTGTTCATTGAAACGAATGGTATGTTTCTTTTCTTTATAATTTTTCTTTCACAATATTACGAAGGAACGGATTCACATGACGCTGAAGGGGAGAATTCAGTTAAAGTTTTGGTTTGTCAAAACAGACACGAGGGGACATACATAATTTATGTACAACTCGTGAGCATATTAAATGGTAATTTTACATATTTTTCTATAATTTTGACGACTTTGCTACGTAAATGTTGATTCGACATACCAGTTTCCACAAAAAATTTGTGTTACGAACATAAAGAAATGTCACCAAAACTACGTCTCTAGATATCGCACTATTTACAGATCAAATACAGATATCACATTTGCAACATTTCCCTTGCGTTTTGTGAGCTTGTCTGGAGGATTTAATTGGCATATAGGATAAAATATGAAATGGTAAAATACCCCAGAATTATCACAGCAGGATTCACATACTCTTTTTGTTGTACGAATAGGAAATACATCACACGTATTCAATTTCCTACCATCGTCTGAGGTAGCATACAAAGCAAACATAAAATAAAATGTTGGTAGAAACGTTTATGCTTCTAATGCCATACAAAGCATTCTTGCAATTCAAATTCAAATTGCACAAAAATCGGTATTTTTTTTTGTGACCTATCAAGGTGGTGATTGTTTCGACATATGTGTACCGACGATATTCCAGTTTAAAAAAAGTATAGCATGACGGTATGTGCCACATTAAACTGAAACTATTTCATATCCGAAAAAGGATATGTGCAAAATAACATAATTATTAAAACGAAATAAAACGCCCACGAAACATAATTAAACCAATGGCGCCGCTATAAAATCATATTTGCACTCCAAATACCTAGTAACTCTTCAAATTTAAAGGCTTCAAAAAAAGATTTCTTTTCCCTTTAAATGTTGATAGTTGTGTTCGCTGAAACCTGGAATTTTCAACAACAACAACAAAAAATATTTATGTGATACGCCGCCATTAAAAAGGATTCAAATAAGTGAACATGTAATTATGCGTTTAACGCATAAAACGTACAGCGTTTATAACCACACTGCACACACGATAAAATTATGCAAATATGTAATTTTTAGTTGATTTTAAGTAGCATAAATGGAGTTTTAAATGGTTTCTGTTAAAATAAAATGCAAATTACATGTTTTATAGAAGAGCTATAAAAGTGCTGATGAAAAGTTTATATTTTATTTAGTTATCTGATCGGTTTTCGGTTTGTATATAAATGCTCACTGCTCAGTGATGTTTAAGATTTTTAGCATTATTTTCTTGAACCGTAAATGTTTCTTTAAATTTTCACCTGCTTGAAGCCATCACTCATAATTGATTTTATGAATTATTGTTAGTGGTTTGGGACCTGCGTCACGGTTCCTGCTCTGTGTGACCATTAAAAATAATATCATAATCTAGAATCTACTCTCGTCGACAGCCGTTTTGCATTGGTCATTCCAGAACAAGGTAATGTCTGTAAGATCTGCTTATTCAACTACATCAATTGGAATGCAAATTCTTCATTGCTGTGAAATGATCAAAACCTACAGATCCATCAAAACTGTACTCAATCATTGCCTTAATCGACCAAATACATTGACCAACAATGATTACCGATTTGATTTTCGAATTTAGATCCATATTCGGACATTGTCAATCAAACGCTCAATATCCAGTTAAATCACACAAAAAAAGACTTCAAGCAATTGCGTTTGAATTGCAAGGATTATTCATCTGATGTAAATATTACTGAATGAAAAAAAAACCTCAAAACATTCGCAATTTTGATAAATATGGCACGTTGTGCCTACATACGAAATTCCTTTAAATTTTTTTTTCTCTTCTTATTTATATGCGCAATTTGTAAACTGGTTCAAAGTTTTCATTTTCTTTTGATTTGCCCATAAAAATGTAACGTAAAAGTGATGTAAAACTTACATTTGACCATTTTGGACATGTTATACATGGCCGCAATGTACAACCGCCATTATGGGAATAGAAATTAGGTGAGTCGATTTTGATTAGACTTTTTTTTGTATTACTATTACCAACGAAGAATGTGTAATTATTTAACACTTAATTGGTTTTATGAATTATATGTATGTTCTCACATTATTGAATCAAAGCGAACCATTCCAAATTATTTAACTTTTTTTTCTGTCACTTTATTGGACCGAATTGGATGAAAAAGAAATACCACATCTCACCACATGACCACAGGTATTTGAGCTAAAACGTACAGAAAGTACTTAAATACATTGAAGTCTGTCAGAGTGTGGAATTGGACATCCATATCACTCTGGAGCAGGGCCTTTTAAGGAACAAGCGCGTGGGAAAAATCCCCCCCAAGGCCCACCTGAATCCTCCACACTTTTTATAAATCCCCCCCAGTGCCCCCCACTTTTAAAAAATACTCCACAGTCTCTCACTTACAGTCAGTTACTAAAATTATAAGAAGTTGTTATTCTTTAAAAAAAATCGCTGCGCGGCAGCTCATTATTAGTCAACTGCGAAGTATCACAATAAAACTTTCGTCCGTATGTTGAGAGTATTTAAGTAAATTTTATTCGGCTCTCTTTTTTTGTTCCACGTTAGTTAAGTGATTGCTGTGGCTTCTTCAGTTCGTCCTTAAGAATTCGATGGTTAAAGAGTTTAGATTCACAAAATGGAAATAAAAAGGTAACTACAATTTTAATGAGGAAAGGAAAAGCTTATGAAAATTGGATAGTTTCCAAGTCTATTGAGTGACCTAAAGTCTGACTACTCGACCAAAAAACGTATAGAAGATTTTTAAAATAGAATCGGAATAATAGAACTAGAAAAAGTTAATCGATTTGTCGCTGAAATGGTGACTTTATGTTCATTGTTCTTTTAGCATTTAACGGAAGCTTAAAAAGTTGAGGATTATTGGAATTATTAGGAAAATTTTACAATAGACCGTGTGCGATTTTGAGAAAAAAATTTCATATTTCAATAAAAAGAAGATTTACTATGAAAACCATTGAAAAAAATATTTAATTATTTTTATAGAAATTATTGAAAAATATTGTTGCCATCCCGATGCCATCCCACTTATTAGAATCTTAGTAAGAATCCAATTAGAATGAATTAGAATTGTTCGGATATCCTTTTAGTTTCATACAAATTACAGCTTTTAAAGTGATATATAAAATCAAGCAGACATTTTTCAAATATTCTGTTTACACTTTTGTTCTACAGAATAATAATCTACATTAATTAAAAATAAATTTTGTATACTGCACACGGTCTATTCTATTTTTTCGTTGCGAACCCAAAAAGCTGACCGGAATTTGCTTGTGTGGTTAATTGTACAAAGCAACTCACGGATCAAATAGCACAACTCTAATTTCTCTAAAAAGCAACTCTGTAAGCGTAAACTAATTGCCGATTAATTAAGAAGTGTTTGATCTTCACAGTACGAATGAATCCTGCTGGTTTCCGTCAAAATGTTCCAAGAGCAAAACTTTGAAACAAAAACAGAAAACATGACGAATTACACTTTTCTCTCCCTGTAACTCGTAAAATAATTGCCAAAAAACAAGTAAGCGCCGAAGAACTGACAATAACTCTTCAAAACGCCATTAAATCGCGAAAGTATGACTGAGTTGTCCATGTCCTCCTATGGAAACTTAATAAAGCTTTTTCGGATAAATGATCCATAATACCTTAGTGTTCCAGGAATTAATATAGAAAATATTGAAAAGATTGTGAAATCATAGTATGTTCTGCAGATAAAACACACAATATACGTGCAACATTAACCTGACAGTAACCCTAGTCACTAAAGTTCTCAAATTTGAAACTTGTCTAATTTTTCAAAGAAGGCCCCTCACAATAAAAATATAGGGCCTAGGGCCCCTTCACGGAAAAAATTGGGCCCCCCAAATCGAAATCCCCCCCAGTGCGAAACTCTTATAAAAGGCCGGAGAGTTAAAATTTAAAGGTGTGAAAGGACAGTCGAAAGTGAGAAAAAAATCGGCTCAGATCATTAATGAATTATTTGGCCATTCATTTTAGTGTTAGATACCAAACACGACCATCGATTTCAAATATTTGTTCATCAAAATTTATTCCTTCCGTTGACTTATTAGTTTCCCTTTGTAGCTCTCTCATGTGTGTATAATTTTCGAGATAATTTTATTATGGTTTTGGGTGCACTAATGGTTTTATTGTACGATCGCCTTGGTAAAAACTTTTACCATTTTTCTTGTTCCTCTCAAATCAAAACTGAAACATTTTTCACGTTGAGTTAACACCAACTTAAAATTTATACTTTATTGCAGCGTGTTGGGAAAATTTATTGAAAATTTTATTCAACCTTATACCGTAGGAAACAAAGAAATAATAATTTTTAATTTGTGTTATTCAATGCTCTCACGCGACTTTATGTAACTGCTATAAAACGAAAATATGCAAGAAACCGACTTGTCCGTCAAGCAAAAAATTTATGAGCAAATACAGATAGGTAGGTATACCTCGTAAATTATTATGAATTATTCATAGAACTGATACTTTAATTCAAAGTGATAATAGTAATATACGTAGAGATAGAGAGGGGTAGATCACTTTATTTTACCATAATTTTTTTCGTTTTTATTAGAATAGAGAAATTCAAGGACTATGTTAAATTGTCAATGAATGCCTCTTGTTCACACACGCACGCCGTAGCATAAATTTTTAATTTTTTTACAGATTTGCGGCGTTGGTTATTATATGTCGTTTTGTGTCATCAACCATTCCAATAAATTTATATTTAATTAAAAAAACATAATTTTATCAAAATGTTTTTATTTACAAAACATATCATAAAATACCAGTTTTCAATAGTTTCGTGTTTGTTGTTTTTTTTTAATAGAAAATGCTGTGATGTGTCGGGTCGTAAATTGTCATAGACAAAAAATGACGATTTTATAACTCATCTGTCAAGATGGTCATTACTATAAATTTGTCCTATAAAACCACAGGTTGCAGTTGAATATTTCAGAAAATTATAATTTATTTAAATGTTATTTGTACGATCTTTTACATTATAGTGGTCGTTTATGGAACCATTCGTGTTGTATTGAGTAGGTTGTATTTTTGACATTTAGACCATTTTTTTGTACTTAATTAGTTAGTTAGTTTGATAATATATTGACTAATTAAGTCAAAGCATATCCTCTTGGTTCATATACGATTGAAGATTGTATTCATTAGTTTGGGACAGTTAGAAATTAAAATCTACTGTAAATTAGATTTTGAAGTGAATTGCAGGAAGAGGATAATAAGAATCAAATTCATGCAATTCAATCTACGGTGTAGAGTTTAAGAGTTGATAGCATCATACGTGCAGTGATTTTGTTCTTTTGTGGTAACGGATGGGAAATGAATAAAAATCATCGAATTGGTATTGTCAGTTCTTATAATTTTTTAAATATTGTATTGACAATTTCTAAATGACGCCAGGAAACTCATTGTTACGTTGAAAACTAAATACCCAAAATTTACAAAAATGAAGCAAAAAGCGTACAAAAAGCGCAAGAACCTATATAGGAGCTACTGGAATGTAAGGAACTTTACTGCCTGTCCCATACGAAAGTTGAACATTACATTAACCCTGCGAAAATGATCAATTACATCAATTACATGTGGAATATTTTCGTTTTTTTTTTATATGAAATCCATTTATCGCATGTAAAAGAGAATACATTGGATGCTGCTGCGTAATTCATTAATTCGGAAACAATTTGCGATATTCGCAAACTACCTCGTGTATTTTTGAGCAACTTGCTTCGGTAACTGTACTTGCCGAAGGCTTACTTTGGAGTTTGCTTTAACAAAAAATTGTTTCCTCATGTAATGAATTACGCTTACACCTAGTTATCGGATTGTCGATTTAAAGGCTATGCAATAATGTTAAAGATTTCGAGAATATGTTTAAGTTGCACTTAACAGATTTCTTGAAACTAAGTTTGTAGAAGCACAAAGTTTCTTACACCAGTTGATGCAGTTAATGTTACTGCGAAGTTCTATCATATTACATTTATAGCAAACTTTTAATTGCTACTTAAAAAGGAGCCAAAGGAGTTATTTCTAGGAGACTTATATGGAAAATCAATGAAAACTTTCTTCATTTCTCAAATTCTATCTACAGGACATCACTAGATCATGCAATGAGTATTTCTACGTATACATTGAAATGCAATCGCAAATAAAAAGAAAAGAAAATGAAAATACCACCATTTCAATGGCGCCCAGTAGCTGAATTATACCTTGATATATATGTTTATATAATACAGAACGCTGTACACAATGGTAGGCATTTCGAAAAAAAGAACGAGATATACAGTAAGCCTCCATCTCCATTTAAAGTACCAATACTGAATATAAAAATATAAAATAAATAACAGAAAAAAAACGAGAAATAAATATTGAAAGAATGTAAAAATCCAAGAAAATAAAATAAATTATAAGATAGCAAATGGAACGAATCAAACTTAGACACGACGTTTTGGCTTCTTGATTTTTCTTCGTCTTTTTTTTCCGCGCTTCATCTGATTGTTTCTTTCACTTTATTATTGGGTGTATAGAATGGGCATGCCTCCATAATGTTACAAAACATGGTTCTACAAAATGTGTAGTAAATTTCATTTGCATATTGTATTGATGTCAAATCATTTTTTTGTATAAATAATGTCTTTGAAAATGCGGTGATTACAGTAACGGGCCTTAAGTCTCCAAATGTATAATGCTCGTGATATTTCTATTTTATGATAAAAGATGGATGTTTTTATGTGGGATCGTGGCATTTGTTTTTAAGTAAATCATTTCTTCTTGTTCATTTCCTTTTTTCGGTCCATTTCGTTACCATAATGCCGATGAAAATTACTCAAACAAAAAAATTTAGAGTAACCGTATTAAGTCACCCATAATCAAAGCAAAAATCAACCAATTGGTTTGTTTTTGAATCACTTCTTAAAGACGATGTGTCTAAAAGTAATTTGGATTTTTATTTTAAATTAATCTGAATTCACTGACACAGTTTCTTCAATGATAAATGCAACTCATTGACTTAAGAGCACTTCCACAACTGCAGCGGCACTAGGAACTCGCTGTTTCTACATCCTACTGATTTTTAAAACATCACATAAGTGGACGGTTGCAATACGTAACTTTTTCTATGATGTCAACCGTATTATCAAAGAGATTTGCAAATTACATTGGAATTAATCACGTCTTCCAATTTACATTTTAACACTGGCTGTGAGTCTTAAGCCGTCTAAATTTCTTTTAATATGCGTTTCCGGCAACGTAATGCATCACAAACTTCATCTGTGAACCATTTGGGCGTCTGATTATTTTTCGACAGGACGATTTCCAATTCTTTGGCATTTGGAAAGGCATTAGGAGTTGAAATGCTTCGTGTCTTCTGTTTTACTAAAAACACACATTTTCCGCATGATGATGATAAAGATGGTGATGTTGATATTCATATTTTAATGGGATCGGTAGAGGGAACAATTCTAAGATCTAATGTGTAAAAAATATTGCTTTTGGTTATCTGCTTTCGGAGCAATAACAGTTGAAAGTCCAAATTTCCACATTTTCGAAGAGTGATATATCCTGGACAAAGTGACCGAGTCAGACAGTTAAGATTGATTCTAGACGCGGTTAGTAAGCTCTTAAGTAAGTTAACATGCCAACTGAAGGTAGGATTTCACAAAAAAACGGGTGTTTAGTGTTTACATCTAGGCGCTGCGGAATACACCCAGTTTACATTTTATTTCCGTAAATTCCATTGTTTAGCATTTTGTTGTAATTTCATTTCTGTATAGACATACCACCAGCTTTAGGGATACAACTGAACCAATTTGACATGTCTGGTTTACAAGGAGGTTTAGTCACTAATTCACAATATGCTATGCTGACTTGATTTAGAAACATCATCGTTGAGGCAACCAACAGCAACAAAAATCCAGAAAGTGTACGCATTTTGGGCTGATTTTGGGATTCTGTATGTTTGATTAGATAAAATAAGAGTTAAGAGTGAGTCGGAATGCAAAGCATGAAAGCTGATTTAGTCAGATGTCTCTACCTATAGACTACCGTTACAATCTTGGAAGAGTCACGTGCAATACAATTATTAATTTGTGGCTCCAAAGTGAAGATTCAGCGAATTAAAACAAAAACGAAAAACGGGAAATGTTGCATCCACTGTTTTGTAGGAAAGTCCCGTTCTTGTGTTGATTCTCTAAATATTCACTTTGAGCTGAACGCTTTATCACTTGAAGTGGTGAGATGACGCGACGTGTACAGTGTTCGGCAATTTTTGCGTACCGGTAACATTTGCACTCAATTAGCCTCACATGATTGTTTCCGGCTTGAGTGCAGCCGAAGAAAAGTGGGAGTTTTTTGTGGTTTGAACTTGTAATTCACATATTTTGTGTAACAAAAGAAGAACAAGATTTCCTTTTTTTGTTAGCAATATACAATCTACGTTTTCATTTACTAAACGAAATATGTGGATTGGATATTTGAACCAAAACAACACTCACAACTGAAAACCTCTCGATATTCACTCACATAACCAACATTTTGGTACGACGTTGATTTTCCATTTATCAGTTAAAAAAACCGAATCGAGAGTTACAAGTAAAAATACTTGCTAATTTAAATAAGTTCTTTAGCTTACCTTACCTTTACGAAGATTGATTTGCTCTTCGAATGCGAACAGCTTTTTATATCTAGAAAAACATCCGTCTCGACCCCGATATTACGATTAACGTAATCGTTTCAGATTGTTTGTCAAGTTAGTCATACTAGGTTGACCTGAATTGAAACGCAGCACGGAAATGAGTCGAGAAGGTGTTTTTTTATTGTTGCATCTCTGTTGCTATGTTGTCGAAAATCGAAAATGTTAATGCAAAAGCTGATTACACTTTGCAGTAGACTTTGATCGTGGAATAAATTAATTAAATATGTCCTTATTTATCCAGACGTAATTGCTTACAGGTTGCAAGTCTAATGCTAACATCAGCCAAAGATCTTCGAGAAAAGGGCATGTGTCGCAAGTCCCTGCGCACTGGACACACTTGCACAACGTAAAACGACTATTTTACAAGGAACAAAAACAAATTTTGAGATTTAAAAACTATTCGCAATTATTTACTTTAAAAGATGGTGGAGTGGACAAGGACCATGTCGTAATAGTTATTATGCTGATCTCGAAGGAGCGTTTAGATCTGCAAAGTCAATACAAATACCACAGTACTTGACAACGGCTATATTAGTCTGAACGGCTGAAGCAGAGCTTCAGCAGCTAAGCCACTAATGATGGCGTACCGAGAACTTTTACCCAAATCTTGGTTGTGCGATCTTGGAGATGTAATGAATGCGATACGGCTTGATGACAGATTATACTAAAGCCTATGCGGCTGTTACTATGGAACCAACAGACAACTACATCTGGTGACTAATGTTACTATTTACTCTTTCACATGCATTTTGCAAAAGAAAGATTTATTGACCCCTCTTCAAAACTTTCGTCTGGACGGTCAAATAAAACTAGACTGTTCCAGTGCAGTACTCAGTATTTCTATTGTATTTAAAAACAAATACCTAACATAAATAAAGTCCAATAAAGTTCTCTACATTGACGAACTGGTGTGACCTCGAATATAAGATCCATTGGTTAACGCAACTTCAATTTTGAGAACGGAATCCATTATGAAAGCATTTTCCACAATTGCAACACATAAATCGTTGTCCGGTTTGACATGACGAATGATCACCCTTCGTATGTTATTGATCGATGCCTTTTCGGAATGAACTTGAATCAACAGTCTGACGTCACATTTTTTGCCAGCACGTAATTTGAATCCGGTATAGTCTGCATCATACATGTTTTTCTCCAATTTCCGAGTTGTTTTCCCGATTGTAATCGGTTCACTTGGAGTGGATTCTAGTGCACGAAAATTTTTTATGTTATCGACAATTAGTTCCAGTGTGATCATTGTCAAATTTTCAAATTGAAATTATCCTGTTTCAGACGAATGTCAAAGACGATCATCGGAAACCGTATCACCGTCGGAACCAGCATCGTCCACCATTGGTAGCCGATCGATTAGGAAACGCGAGGCTGTTAAATCTCAACAAACGCAAAATTCCCAACGCTTGGACTGTGTTAATTGAATTAAAAAAAAAAATTTATTGAATTCAAATAATTTCAATGATCTACATTATTTCCTACATCTATGAAACGATCCATTATGTTCGAGTCGCATACTTAATAATAACAAGAAAAACTTGTCGACAGGTGCAACGATGCATTCAATGCAGTTATTAATCGGTTTAATAACACTCTTTGACTTTTAAATGTATCAAAAGTATAAAATATGACGTGTTATTCATTAATCCCGCGTCGCCGTAATCTATACCTTTTCTTCTCCTCGAATATTTCATTTTATTTATTTGCTTTTTCGTTGTTGTTGTTGCTGTTGTTGATATGAGTTGTGCGGAACGACGAACCCCATGTGTTACATGCGCCGTCAATACAATATTTACTCGAATGCATTAAGTTGGATCAAAAAATTAATTTGTTTGGCCAAGGAATGAAGAATTTTATTACAGAGATGTACGAACTGTACGAGGATTTGTTTCTACCCTAATGTATATACTCCTTGCTTACAAAGAAAATAACCGTGGAGCTTAGTGACGTATCTACATATTACCATGAAGCCGTAATGGCTCACTATAGTGCAAATGTCATGGTGTCTTCTACATTTTTTCACATTCACCCAAAAAAAAAAACCCATCATGGTTCCATGG
Source organism: Bradysia coprophila (assembly GCF_014529535.1). Classification (NCBI taxonomy): domain Eukaryota; kingdom Metazoa; phylum Arthropoda; class Insecta; order Diptera; family Sciaridae; genus Bradysia; species Bradysia coprophila. Next base: position 826,451 of record NW_023503616.1, read on the forward strand.
TAACAAAAATAATTTGAAGAATGTCTCGACCAAAATTATGTCACTAAGTCCTATGGATCTTTACGTCCTTTGCATCTTCGATGATTACTTGAATATTAGATCAACTTTATAACATTGGTTGTACTTCAACCAAGCCTCACATGAAAATGTTTTCTTCTGACTTATCAGCGTATCGCAATATAGTCATTACCACCAGTAAAATATTGAAGTAATTCGTGGCAAAATATTATCCGCAGCTTTCATAATACTCTAACTAAATCAAATCAATTTTAAATTCCTTTCCAACGAGCTGCAAGTGTTGCAATTTTCATAGTCCATGCTTATTATGGAGGATTATTTATTGGTAAATATTAAATAGCATTACCATTTACACTTCATAGCGACTTTAATGAGCGTAAGGCTTTGAGCCTAAACAATAACGTATATTTTATTGCAACTTTAGAACATGGAAATTAATTTGAATTAATCAAGCCATTTGTTTAATCGTTTGGGATAGGCCGATGAGGCCCATTAAACAAATATATACATTATTATCTAATATGCTAAAATTTCCAGCGCTGCCACTCGCCGATGGAGACGTTAATCTGTGTTTTGTGTAAACCCATTAATAAACGACTTAACACACGATAAACATTATCTTTTATATAAATAAATTCTAGCCGGAGGGAGTTTGTTTTTATAATACGTAAACAACGCGAATCGTCTAGTTAAATTAATGTACGGACGTTATAGTTCCATTCATTTTGGTTTTTATTCTGTTGTTGATGAACTAATGTGTAACGTTTAATTGAAAACTAGAATCTATTTTATATTTTCGAATAAAATTTGTGCTCATAAAAAAGAATTGAATAAAATGACGACATAAAATGTGAGCAGGTGTAATGAACAGTTGATGAGAGAAAAGTTGAACTTTATATCATGCATTAGTTTATGGTGAAAAATTTCATTTGACCTTCGTGTGACTAATAATATACAGAAGAGTTTGTTTGTCTTCGTTTTTTATTTTTGTGAATAAAATTAAATAAAAGAATTTCTTGTCGTTGACAACCATGTATATGTATGCAGAATAATAATAATAAAAAAGAGATCCGTAACAGTAACATAATTCAAAGGTATAGCTGAGCAAGATCATCGACAGAAAGATGTTAATCTAGCGTTAAACATGCAATCTCTTAAGAAGTGCATACACAATTATGTAAGTGAAACACTGAATCGTATAAATGCTGCTATTTTTTCCTTGCAAATAACTATTTTTTGCTGCTGCTGTTGTTTATTTATTTAGTCTCGCAAATACTGGAAAGCGTACAGACCTGTACACGGTAGCACTCAATGTTTTGATACACAAAAAAAATGTGTACGGAAATTTCAGAGAACATGTAAAATGAGCCAATTTGTTCGATACAAGGTTCGATATTGGAATTGCATTTTACAGAGACAATAAAAAATTGCATTTGGTAGCATTTGGTTTTTTGACCTTTCACAAACGGATAGTGTAATATTATTATCGAATCTATTACTTCTTTCAATACACAGGTTAAAACAAAATCTACTGCTTCATTAGTTTCAACATCCTTTTTAACTATATAAGAGCGAAAAAGTTAGAGCTTTTGTTGCTTATTTTTGTCGTCACTGTCGATAACAGATGATATAGAAAGTTAAGTGACTACACATTGACGATGTCAATAATACTTTGCTGTAGTCTTATTTTAATCACAAAAAAATATACCACTGAAGTGCATCACTATCGTGTGTTTAACGTTTTTTTTACCATCATGAAACATTTGTATATTTGATGAGATTGTGTTCATTGAAACACTAAAGATATATGTTTTCGTTACATGATGTATACACTTTGGTTTAATGACTTTTCCGCAAAGTATCATGAAAGTTATGGAAGTTGAAAACGATCATAATATATAATCATTTTATAATCACTATGAACCGTGCAATGAATGTGCAGCAATAAATTAAAAATTCTAACTTTTTGTGTAAAAACAATTTTTTTTCCAGTCTTTTTATGTTATTGAAGAGCAAGCATCGATGCAAGCTTTGTTATACACATATCACATTTTTGTGCTAATGTTTCGTGATGGTGTTTGGCACTCTTGTTGTTTTTCTCAAAAAAAAAAAACTTCGTAAAATTAATTCAATTTTTTTATTATTACTTTTCACAATGTTATCTTGATCTTTGAGCATGTCGGCATAAATGTTATAGGATAAGAGGAATGATAATGAGAAATATTCCAAATTATTGTTTTGAGGAATTCATAATTTTCTACATTGCTTTGATGTGAAATATATTTGAATATCTTTTCGAGCGTGATTGTTGCATTAGATGCAAATTGTGACCTTTGAGTTATAGTTATATATAAAAAAGAAAAGGAAAAGACTGAGCTCGTATTGGTAATAATTGCTACTTACAATTGCTATATTATCAGAGTGTGCATTTAGGTAGCCTTCTCAGAAAGACAATAATTTTCAACGTTACTTGAAGCTACCGAATAATTTAAAGTGTTTTTCGAAATTCTGGAGGTAAAAGTTTCATCGATTCTAATTCTGTTCCCCAACAAAATTGAAATATTACTGTGGGCTTAGTGTATACAATTCGCATCAAAAGAAATCACAAAAATGAGTGATGATTCTAACCCCGATGCTAACATAATTTTGTTTAAAAGAATGAAGGAAAATTTTTTGAATAAAACACTTGGCGATACATCGAGCGAAAGACATAACAGATTCTGTTTAACTGTTATATTGCTCTGTGCTTGCCGTTCCTAAAAAGGTAATTAAAATTGAAAAAAAGTCAGAAACGCAGGGAGAGAAAAGTGAAACTCAACATGTTGTTCGACTCGGGAGTTGTTGTGGTTTATAATTCATGACACAAGAATTTCGTTGAACCAATAAAAATCTAGATTTTTATTTTCAGAATTTTGGTGAGGCACGCGTTTGCAACAAAAATAAAATATTATAAAACACAAAGTCTAGTTCATCATTTGTTAAACACATGTTGTTTGGAATCATTTACAAACCACAACGACTCTTAAAACAGAGTCATTGTCGAATTTCGAAGGCATGATAATGTGCAAGTGAGATGATAACGAACAAGCAAGTGAAGTAAATCAAATATGTTTAAAATCTAATTCAGTGTTCGCTGATAGTGGTAATTCAGAGAGATTTGAGTGTAACTCATTCATTCATTTGTCATTGCTCAAAAAACAGCCCAGTCATCGCTTTTAACTTAGGAAGAAACATAGTGAAAGCATAAACAGAATCTGGATTCTTGTTTAAAATCCCAGTCTTCAAGAAAATCAATTGATTAAAAATTCACTCAAGTTATATTCAAAATATTTGAAGGAGTTAGTTGGATGTCAATCTACGACCGCAAAACGAATTACTAATTGGTCTTTTACTTTGAAAATTTGTGTTCATGCTTTAATTCTTCTAAATTATTTAACAGTCGTGTTCATTACTATCACATTTCAATCAATCACCACTCAAAAAGTGAATCCAAACCAACCAAAAATAAAATAAAAACCCATCACACACCACATAAAATATGATATTTCAAAGATAACCAAAATTACCGTAAATTAAATTTAAGTATCATAATAATAAACTCTACATTAATATTGTACATATTTAATGGTAAGAACCATCCGGTTCCTCAAAAGCGCTATTTTTATTTATACTCACTCACAAAAAAAAACCCCGCCAAGTGTAAATGATATATGTCATTATTGTATTACAGAAGAGTATAACAATATAATTATGAACGAAAAATATTTAATAAAAATTTATAGAAAACACATTTTATAATAGGTTTCGTATCGCATTCATAAATATTAAGTCGGCTATGTATCGCACACGGTGTAAGGTGACATATTTTAGGATTTCGATGTTGTAAAGAGATAACAGTTGTTGTGATATGTATACTGGAAATTGAACATTAATTTAATTTGAATAAAAATTGGATTACTTAATGGTCGTGGAATAATGGACTCTAAAATTTTGTCACGGACTGTTGATCGGATCCGAACTGTAATCTTTTTTAATTAAAAAACATTACCGTAAACAATTGACAAAAATATACAGAAAACAACTTTGATGTAAAACTTTCTTCACTCGTTTTCGAAGACCGTTTACGCTTGCGGTTCTGTTCTGCTCTACAACGAATTTGGGGTAATACAATTCCAAAAAATTGCCGAAAATGTCAGTTAAAAAATCGTTACGATTTACGATTCAAGATTGCCATTAGAGTTAGTAGAGCAGCCCAGTATTGAATATCACACGGATTTTGCAGCAATTTTATTGTCTCTTTATTTCAGCTTCACGTTTTCATTCGTAAAATGTGAGAAAATAATATAATTACAGCTGACACTAAGTGAAGCATTGATACGTGTAGTGGAGGGTGAATAGAAGACAATGATCATGTCAGAACTCTACCTTTGTCTCAAATTTATCTTACAAAGCTGGAGTCCTAATATCACTTATCCTGATATGCTTTGAGTCGACAAAAATTAGTTTAATCGAAACTTAATTTCATTTTTCACTGGAAGTACATACCAGACAGTAACTTAAATAATTTGATATAACATAACGTATCATCATCTATTTACTGGTTGCATTCCCATTATTTACTGAGACTATAAATTTGCAATGGATGCAAACCAAATACGAGAGAAGACCACACCATCCATATGATTATCTGATGGCAAACAATGAAAACCCAAAACGAAAACACGTTTTCGAAATTAAAATAAATAAAAATTTCTTATGAAGAGCGACTCTTGGCTTCTCTAATATTATTTGAGTGGTGAACCATATTGCATTTATATGCAAATTTTTATTCGCAAAAGAAAAAACTTTTCCGAGTATAATTTAATCAATATATTGGATCAGTCGCTTGTATATATTTCGAAATAAGTTTTCTTTTCTTTTCATTTATTTTTTTCGTGTGCAGAAAAGATGGAAGACGATTGGAGTTAGTCTCGATTGACTTTATGTTGTACAATGTTGTATTTATATTGTGGCGAATAATACGACCTACACTGCTCCTTTCATTCTTTTCGGATAAAGTTTATTTTACTGTGACTAACAATATGAATATCGGAGTCATACCAATACAATGGCAATTGTTTTTCAAATTTAAATTGTGAAAATCGACAAATGAAAACTTAAACATTTCATATTTTACAGTTTGGTTTTTGTTGTATATAACTTGCGGCTTAGCTATATGAAGACCGACTTGGACAATATTTAAATACGAAAACCATTCGAACTGCAACTTTGTACCGTGTATCCTGAATTTAACAAATAAAAAAATTCTGCGGTTTCACTGAGTTGATATTACATCTATCGTGCAAAGCACCATATAGAATAATGGTTGTGTCTCACTACTCTAATTAATACCATCAACAATATTACCACCATTAATACCAATAGCACCATAATGGTATTAAATGAAGTAGTATTGTGACATACTAAATATTCTGTTAGTATGCTAGGTGCTTCGGTTTTTTATATTCTCTGACTGGAAACCCTTGCAGTTTGATAAAGCAAATCTTAGTTAATCAAAAGTCTTGACGTTCATATTTTAGTCTAATTTCTTTTAAAAAAAAATTAATCATTCGTCACCACCTTGGAGCTAGTGAATTATTCCTCCACATAATTTACTTTCTGAACTCATGCAGGCACATTTTTTTAAAACTATCATAATCTTTGTAGTATAACTAAATTGCACTCCAAAGCTATTATTATGTTTTCAATAAAAAAATGCCATAATTGTTAAGAGCTGGTATTATTTTTACAGCCACCGACATGCACATATTTTCCATTGCATATACTTTATAATTCGTATAACCGAGGAGAGAATGGATTTTTTTTTTTTGAAAAAAGCTTACAAGCCTTGCGTGCAATGCAATCACATCGCAGGAAATATATGTTTCTCGGCTGATGTGACATTCATATTATGAACAAACGCATAAAATGCAATTTTTCTTCGACCATGATGAATATCTTAAATATATCGGAGATACAATAATTTGCTTAACATTAATTCAATGAAAGTGATTTAATCTTGAATTGTATAGTTTCTGTACTGGAATTACGTGCAATGTATTATGTATTTCAATTTTATTAAATAGCGAGGAGGATTCAAACATAGGAAAATTGGTTTATAAATATTTATGGAAATAATAAAACACACGTAAAATATGTAAAATTGTTTAACATCATCATTTAGAGTGATCAAAAGGGTGAAAAAGTATAATTAATGAATTAAGATGTGCAATGATTACGGGATTTTTAATAACTTCATTATAGTGTAAAGGACGACATGGTGCGTTGGACTACTTCTTACCGAGATTCTTTCTTTACAACCATACTACATTGTTGCATAGTTTAACTCTTGATCGGTGAAGAAAATCTCAGCAAAAGATGGGCAAAAATGGTAATTCTTCCCGTATATTATAAACAACTAATTTTTGAAATAACTCAATCGTACCAATGTATTTTGTAAATTCTATTTCCAAATCTGATCCAAATCTAAACTGATTTTAGGCGAATTTATACAGGATCTCGCTTCAAGCTTCTTTCTTGCACGCTGGCAAAAAATTAAATTCCAAAACAATCAATGTCAATTACTATTTAAGTATTCAATCAAATATAAACTCACATCCAGGGGCCAACGATCACTCCTAGTTTTGGACAGAAGATCTGATTATTTCGGTCTGTTCTCGAACATGATCGGTGAGACACTTTACTTTGGATATATCTTCGACGGCTTTAGTTCTTATCCGGAAATCGTTTTTTATCTTCATTAAAATGCTTTGATCGCTGTAATTTGATAGCAATGAAGGTGTCTTAACCAGAATCGTCATGAATATGATGCAGAATATAACACCGATAGCAAATAAATATTCACTATTGTTGATCGATGATAGAAACGGCGCAATTTCGATGCCCATGGGTTAACCGATTAATTTACTGTGTTCCGTTTACAAAAAAAGTTAATATTTACGTTAGTCAATAATGTCTTCAAATTTTGGAAAGGAATCTAGAATTAATCGAAGTGTAACAGAATTTTATTGCTGAAGAACACTTTTTCGATTAATATTGAGTTTTGACTTGAATGACATTCTTGATGACATAAAAAGCACTTGATCATTGCTTACTAGACTGTGAAATAGTGAGTCTATAAATGAAATCACAATGATTAATTTGTCTAATTCACATGATAAACGTGTGGGCGCCAAACATATAATCACTTATAAATGGTACAGGTACATATGGATCTGGTTTTAAAAAAATGTCTGGGGTATCCAGCCACATCAAAAGAATTTCGAGGTCAATAATCACTTTAAAATCGACTGATTGATAGTCCCATTCACGTGGAAAAATTCGATTCATAACTTTCGGGGGAATGTCGATTTCAAATACGCAACACTACTGTAGACCATCGAAAGTGACAAAAAAATGTTTGAAGGATACTTAAGGCTCTTGAAGTCTGCATATAAAAACGCGTACACTTTCGTGTGCGTTGTGGTAACGAGGAATTTCGCGCCGGCGTCATTCACAATAGAAAATTTTTCCTTTTGCGAAAAGTCTATTGTGAATCACATCGGCGCGAAATTCCTACTCTATGAGGGGACTTTCGCGTCAGTATGGGCGCGAAAGTCCTAGCAGCCACATAACTGTGCAATTATCTGACAGCAAACATTACCAAGAAGCTCTAACAAACGAGTTCATTTCCAGAAATGAAGTAATAGATTTCTCATTTTCTTGAAACCGGTCAAAAGCAGCAATTGAACAGAAACTAATACAACTGATGTGATGGCTGTCTGTGAAAGTTTCATAAATAAAATTGTCTTACAGTCTTTGACATTTCAAATGTCTCACTGTCAAATTTTTCTGAGAATTTCATTGTGTCATTGCGAATTGAAAAAAATGACAGTGAGACATTTGAAATGTTAAGGCCTGTAAAATAGTACATTGCGTCCTTGTTTGGACTTTTTTATTTCACTAAAAGTAAGGGTTGCATGCCAAAACAAAAAGTTCCTAACACTGACGCAAGCTATTTTACTCACTAAGTGAGATGGGTTTAACGCCTATTTGCGCATGTTCATTTTTCAGTGGAGAAATGGAGAAAAATAAGTCGTTGGAAACTGAAATAGTTCTAGGATTAAACTAAATTTAGTTTTGCGAAGACATTTGTTGTTAATATGGAAATAAATAATGTTTGAACTTTAAAACATTGAGGGTCACAGTCTCGAATCTCGATTTATTTAACATGTTTATTGTTTTGTCTACGACATCCATAAATTCCAAGTTTAATTCACCCGAACAATTTTATTTGGAAACACAAACTGAAATTAATATAAATTTAATATAAAAAACAAAACACATTGGTCTGTGTATACATTTTAATAACTCTCACATGAAAGATATTGTATATTCAAGTCCATTTTTTTACCGAATAACCACCGAAGTGTAAACATTTTGTTCTATTCATACATACTTCTCAAATCCATACGAAAAGAGATATAAATTTTTCTAGTTTTTGAACATTTTTTTTGTTGTTTCGTTCAAAATAACAGTAATTTTATTTTCGGAAAAAAATGAATTAATTAAGTAATAAATTTGTAACTTGATGAACCAGTCATCAGCAGAAGGATATGTCAAAAAAAGGTAATATGTGTGGCAAAAATCAACGTTGTGTGACAAATTATACAAAACCAAATATTAATATAATATCCATCCTATTTTCACAATTAATGTGTGCAAACACAATACAGTGTTGAATGTTTATAAAAATTATAGAAAAAATTTATGTTTATTCTAAATTCAGAAACCAGTCAGATGTTTAGACTTTATCAACCATGTCATATGGTCGTACGGTCAATCGATGGAAGAAAATAAATAAATTCAATCTAACAAGCAAACAAAATGGATCATAAATATTAATCGTTCATATGAATTTGGGATTGTGCGAGTATTATGTTATTGTCAATAAAAAACTCGGATTTCATTAGGTTGGCTCACCGTCACCACTTTAAACCGAAGTGTTGAGTCTTCAACTGTGCTAGGGCATTTACATAAGATTTAGGAGATTGTACTGTAAAGTCGTCTATAGAAGATACAGTCCGCATTATTTGCCATAAAAGGTCGAAATTCAATGCTACATTGAGTTGATGCAATTTTGTTTGTCGATTTTCCGTTCCAAAAATATTGATAGTAAAGCTGACAAGAATGTCTAATATGACATACACTGACAAGCTTTAATTTCTAAGTTTGACAATATTTTCTGCTATATCTTCTAGAACTGAACCTCAAGATTTCAGTCATTTTTGATATTATTTTTGCGACTGAGGCGTTAAAATACACTAAAACGCAGATGGGATTTGAGGGTGACATATGCATTTGCGAAGACCATCGGTATAAGGAGCTGACGAAGCTTGTATCACAAGGTAAATATGTAGTACCGTATTAAGAATCTCGAATATATTAATCGATAAAACGATTATTTTATCGACAACTTCGTCAATAAATAAGGGATGATCTCCAGCTGGTGATGTGAAATTTTATTAAATGTGCGTAGAAGATTATGTAAACGGAAGAAGTAATAGATTTAGTTATTATACGCTTATTGTAAGGTAGTCATCGTGATCATCGTGATACTTTCATAAGTTTGCAGAAATTACAGATTGATACCGACAATAAAAAATTTGTATTGAAAGACCAGCTAAAATTTCACTGACGTCCGGTGTATAAACTCCTTTATCATCCTCCATTATAGAAGTGCTAGAGCTACCGTACAAGACCACCATCAAATTCGCTTAAATCAAATTGAATATTGACAAAGTGTTGTATTGCTTTGACTTGACCACAATTGTAAAAAAAAATGTTTTATTCAACGAAGGGCGAACGAAACGTGTTACCGTTTACGATTCGTGACGAAACAATACAACAATTTTATTAACAAATTTAATGTTATCATTAAAACAACTGATTAATTTGTCTACCGATTCAAATACATAATTGAATTTCTTATCTGCTTAAAGCGAAATGACTGAAACAAAGAGATGATTCCACAGATAATCAAATAAAAAAATAAATTATTGCCAGTGCAGTGTATGCACTGGGTGAAACAAACATTCGAAAAACGATTAATTACAAATTATATGTTTCTGCATAATAAATTCATTATTGAAAAATTATGACCATGAAAAGGGTGTCATAAATATACAAAACATAATGATATGTTATTAAAAATAAATTAAGATGTTACCGAGTGACAGAAAGGTAATGTATCGGATATCAAACAGGCATAACGACAATGTTATTATTATTATTTTGTTCGTATTATGCATATGGATGTATCGGAACATCATTAGGCTTTGTTTACGGACGTCGATTATATATAATTAATCAAATAAATATTATAGCGGGAAAAATGTGTATACGTTTCTTCTCTTTTAAATAAAATGTTACCGGGTAATAACACAATCCGACGAATAGCACACAAAAAAACATATTCATTACTCACCTATAATAATCTGATTTACAATAAATATTTCCATCTCGAGAAAAACACGATGTTTCACTTTCTAATAACTGACTGCATACACAACACCGTAAGCAACCGACGTGCCACCGTTTCTCGACTGCTTGCAGAAAAAAACGATCCTATAACATAAAACATTGTTTAGCTATCCAGATAGTCGTGTTTAAACATTTATAGCTAAACATGGATCTTGCTACATCGAATTTATCTGTTAAATGAAAGCCTCTATTAGAGCTAGTCCGAGGTTCAATTTTTGTTACTCAATTTCTATTCTTTTTTAGTTAGTCCTCATTCGCAGTACTCATTCTCACCTGTATGAGTCGTCCACATCCTGCACAATCATCGGGTCCTGTTAGAATTTCGGACGATGATTCCGGACTACTAGGTCCCATTGGCTCGGATTTCAACTCCAAACAAGACGTTCCACCACTACGCATTTCCGTGCACTCTACCCGACTACTCGAGTCCAAGAATCCCATTCCCGAATCATCGAATATCGTCCGTTCAGGTGTTTCATAACTGCAGCAAAAGAAAAATCGGATTTTTATGTCTCAACAATGTGAAGCGAAACCAAATTGCACATTTTCATCAATCGAAACACCAAAATATTACGTTGATGGATGCAGAGCAATTGCGTTGATTAATTAATTTATTTATTTTTGCATTTACCTTCGACATGATTCGTTGAAAATGGGACTGGGGCCAAAATGCTTTGAGCTGTGTTCGCATTGTTCCGGGCATGACGAACATGGTCGATGCAACGGATGGTTGTTGTTGCCGACATTGCATGAATTGTTTAGTGGTCCGGGTAGGGATGGACTGCGTTCTCGTGGTGGCCCCAAAAATCTTGCGCTCTGCTGCTGTAATAAACAATCATGTCAACTAACGGTGCGTGGATTACAATCGATACGTGTTAAAGAAGGTGTCTGGCATTATAATTATGAAATCGACTTAATAACAACAAAAAATTCGATGCAAAAGCTTCCAGATAATTACTCTTCAGCCAATTCTATATTATACAGAAGTTTTGCACGTTTTTACTGAGCACAATGCTTAAGGTCACATCTATTGTATATGTCTACCATGTAAGCTGCCTATTTTTTTTACGACATAATTTAATTTGTGTAAAACAAGTTCTCTCAAGAAAACTATCTCATTACGGGTGTAGCTACTATAAATTTTACAAATCAAAGAACATTTCTGATATGTTTTTAATTGATGGTAGGTTACCAATTCACACGAAAGTGTATTTATATTGGAATTTCGAAAAAAAAAGGTAGAAAATACAACAATTTCGCGCTTAACGAAAGTTATATATGCAAATAATAGCAACACCGGTTTTGCCTGATTCTGTATAATAATAATTAAATCCAAACGGACAAACACGTATAATGCTCACGCTTAAATGTTATATAGCTGATAATCAAAACACTAAGTGCGCAGGCATATGCATAACCATTAATTGATCGATTGCTCAATTACACGCGACTCTGCAAATTAGACTTTAATTTATTGCGACACGGTGCAGAAATTTTTATTGTCATATTATTGTATGGTGACAATTTCGCTTTTATACATTTTTTTTAATGAAAGAATTCTTCACGGTTTTTCATATTTTTGGTGTATAAGGCATATTTGTACAGTAAATTCATTTTTCTTTTATAACTTGTTCGAAACGTAAAAATGTCCCGAAAAATGTCGTTACAAATAAATCTCAATTTTCAACTCAAATTTACGATATGACTGAATTGACATGACGCACTAATTAAGCAAATTTTTCATTTAGGCGTTTAGTTCCTGTCTAAAATCATCTCAAAACCACTGGATAGCATCGGTTTACTTGTGTGCTTTCTGTCGCAGTGTCTAAAGATTATTTTTCATTTTCCACATTTTCGTTTTTATTTCGCGTGAAAAATTACACTTATGGATTGACAAAGGAAAACATCTGCCATGTCATAGGCCACAACCTCCAAAATTTGTTTGAAATTTAAACGATGTTTGTTTTGATCTTTGAAATCACTTTTTCCCATCTCAAGACGTTCATAATGTCAAATGCGCACGCGTAATTCATTCCCATGCAACCTAATAATAAATCAACGGCGCGTTTTAAGAATATATTTTTCAAGAAAATGAAACAAGAAAAAAAAAGAAAATTTAGAATTACAAAAAGAATTAAATTATTTGCTCTGTAGCTAAGATTTATTGTTAATTTGGAATTTATTAGACTTTTTTAGGGAGCGAAGTTTGATGTTTAATGATGAAAAATAAAACGAAAGGAAAACGAAATAATTTTGCAGTATTTTGAGCATATCATTTTAATTAATTTGAAAGAAACGTGTTATATGAATCGCTTTTGTACGCGAAGTGTATGTTTATTTTGATATAAAGTGGTGCATTACATCAAAACTGATTCTTGAAAACTATTTTTTATAAAAATTTATTTAAAAAAATCCATTCAAAAACCATAGAAAGGAAACGGAAGGTGTTGTAGCGATAAAAATTTAACTTCAGAAGCCTTTCCACATTTTGTAAATATGATTCAATTTACGATATGAAAGCTTTGTTAAAAAATGGTCTTGCGTCAGAATTTAGTTTTGTCTATCTAAGTAGATACGGTGGCATTATAAATACTACATTTTGCTTATAAATATCTAATTTCGCCGAAGTGAATCTAGTACTTCACACCGTAAGTTTCTGCTTGTAAAAGCTTTATTTTTACATACTACATGCGTCGAAAACCGATATTTTTCTCGTTTTCGTGTGATTGTTGACCTCGGCTACGCCTCGGATCAACGAAAACTCTACTTTTCATCTTTTTATCCCTAGTCATGTAAAATACTAATCATTTCAAATTGAGACATGTGTGGCACATTTTTTTGTTGTCTATGTTTGTCTATGAAGTAGTCTTTATGTCAATTTAGATGGTTTTGCCAAATGCTTTCTCTTATTTAGCATAATCGGGCCATTGGCATCTGAAGCTTAGAGTGCCACTGAACCCCCGGTTCTGAAGGATAAGGAAGTAGCTTTTCGGAGTAGTTCCAAAAATTTGTGCAAAAATCGTAAGGAAAGAAACTAATTAGTAAGAAACTGACTGAGAATCATTTTAATTTTGTTATTAATCTATAATCTATGCAGTCAAGAACACCTAAAAATGCCGCCGTTATTTTTGTCTTATTTATTTAGTAACGCACCTGTAATTGTGTGGAACAAAGCGGACTAATAAAAATAAGAGATTGATAACATTGTATGGTACCAAAGGATTACATATTTCGCATAAATCATTTATCAAATTGCATCAAAATCATACCTCAGAACGGTAATTAAAAATTAACTCAGACAAAGATTCACTCAGCAATTATATGTCCTAAGTACGAACACTTAAAAAAAATGAAGTTGTAACACATCACTGAAACGGACCAAATGAGTCAATAAACTTGAATTATTACACCAACGACAACCCGCGAGAATCGCATCACATGAGGTTGCGTTAAAATAAAACATTGACCAGGCAAGGTGCCAACACATTAATGGAAATTTATTTCAATTGAATTTAATGTTGGTGCGTTTGGTATCCACAACAAGTTATTCGGACAATTAAACTCCAATAAAATAATAGTTTTTGGCAATTTTCGGGTGAAGAAGTACTTGGGATTTTTTTTTACAAGGTTGCACGCAAACCTATATCTGTCTTATTATTGCAGACATCAGCGAGATCATTTTACATCAATACGAAAAATGCATATTTCTATGCCGTCTGATTAAGTTAATATTTAGCTCATCTTTTCTTAACGAATGCCACTATTGTTGTGATGACGAACGACAACATTAATTTAAAGTTCATATCCTCGTTCATATCACAATTTCAATGCAGATTGCATAGGTACTAATTACCAATTCCTCACATTTTCTATACAATGTATAATAAAACAATCTTTTCACAGTGATACCTGCATCATCATTTCATTAAACTGAGAGTTACATGCTAGTACTGAGGTATTACCCATCACATTTTGTAATTTATGTCTTCGTTTCTCTCACTTGTCCAATGATGTGGTATGCGTTATTTTAAATTCTTATAAAATTCAAGTCATAAATAATGTCGTTCGTAACATTCATTCTAATTTAAATTGAAATTTGGCGAGACTATCAAAAGTGGATGAGAAGCTATGAAAATCAAATTTGAATGTAAAGTTAAATTGGAATGCGAAAATATAATTTGGAGTTTTTCGTATTTGTTTTTGAAAGATTTTGGTATTTTGAGATTTTTTACTATTTGCAAATTAATTGAAACTGTAGTATACTGGATACTTAGGTCAATATCAATGAATATTTGGTTCGATCATATATTTCGTTTAATAGGAAAACAAAGCCCTTTGAAATATGCATGTTATGTGCTCATTATTCATGAGAACGATTACATTTACCATTCAAATGTTTAAAAAACCCAAAACTAAGGGACATAAAATACAGTTCAAAGTGACTTTAGTCTCTTAATGATATAAATATTTACTTTCCATTTGATGTAATTAAATACAAACTTGTTACGATAAGACAAATTCCCCCAAATGTATCAAAAAAAAAAATTCAAAACATTCCACGATAATACGCTTGAACATCAACGAAAGTTGACTCTTGAAAAGTTACGTTGAAACATCTGCTGAAAATAAAAATTAAATTTTACACGACGAAATAAATTGACTGAAGGAAAACTGAATTCTTGAATGTCATTTTGATGTATTGAAATGTTTTTCATTCACCGAGGATTGAGGGAGACGACTTAGAGTTCGTTAAAATAACAAAACACTCCTGTCGTTTACCAATACACTACTGTCGTCCCCTTTCAATAGTGAAAATAAAATCTTCAACATCACCCTGCCCCGGTACAGCTAAGTCCTTCCATCAAAGGTTTTTGAGATTTCTTTTTAGTCTAACAAATTCTAACAAATTGTTTCAGTAAAAAACGCGCCAGTTGCTCGTCTGACTTTCTTATTGTTAGCATACATTTCTTATAGATACGTTTTCTCGCATGGATAGGGGCCGTTCATAAATTACGTAACGCTAGAGGGGGAGGGGGGGTATGAGGCAAGCGTTACGGTTCTAACAAAATTGGGTCAAACTTGACCCTTTTAGCGTTACAGACCCGGGGGGGGTCTGAAAAATGTTGATTTTTGCGTTACGTAATTTATGAACGGCCCCATATCTCCAACATCGTAAACCTTGAGACAGTATTTACTTCTCTATTTGAAGTGTAAGCCACCGAAATTCGCGAAATTGCTAACAATGTAGATAAAGATCTGAAAAAAACCGAATATCTTGATGAAGCTAAAAATTAACAACTCCATTTGATGAAAGGTTAACGATTTTCGTGATCAGCACTAATGTTAATTTGTCGACAGATGAATTATCAAAAATACACGAAAGTTTCATTTAGTATATGAACACTGAGTATATAAGACATTCGGTGGCATAATTGTTGATAAAAATTAAAGAAATGAGGAACGAAGATTTGTGATCACTGATGGTATATAAACCAGTGAAAATTCAGTAGACCAATGCCAAGTCAATATTTGAAATAAATCATTTTCGCGGGCTTCATAAGTCAGATAACGTATGTAATCGTTCGAACTTTGTTGTTTTGACTAGTGGGATTACCGTTCTTGCCTTCGGCGATGGTTACAAACTTCCCTTTCCTCAAAATAAAAATGTTCATTGGACATTGCGCACACGAGAACGTAATCTTCTATTTCGACAATCTCTATGATATTTTCTGACCTGAACCCGTTTACAAATTTCTTTTTGAAAAAAAAAATCATTTCAACGAAGACGAGATTTTGTTGGAGCGGTTGCGAAACAAGTAATAATTTAAGCTATGATGTTGAAAAAATATGGAAAAAAAACTGGAATGAGAAATGTTAAAGTTCAATTTTGGGTGATTAGTCTTATCACACCATATATTGCATGAGTATGATTCACCATCAGCATTTGCTCCACAAAAAAAATCGTTTTAGAGAAATACATAATCTTACATTTTGAGTATTTTCGCCATGTGCGTGTGTTGCAATAGAATAGAATTGGTTTGTCAAAATGCTACTTTATTTAAAATTAGTGGTATTGTGATTAACGGTATCAAATAGAGTAGTATTTTGATACACCAAATATTACTATGCTAGGTGGTTTGACAATGATAGTAAGTATTGATGCAAGTTTCAATACAAATTTATTGGTCGCATTTTTCGTACACAAACAATTCAGAAATGGCAAACAAATAGAAGCCGACAGACAAATTTCAAATCAAATGATGACATTCGTCTCTCTAATGAAATATAATTTCCAATATTTCACGGCAAAGGGAAAATCATTTGAACCGATTTTTCGAAATGTCCAATAAATAATTGTTTATCGTTAGCACAAGACAGCTTGATGTTATTTATTTTCCCTCGTATATTATACTCTGTTCTATAATTAGATAGACGAGTTATCTCTTATCAATGTTGAATGTTCATGTGAAGAAACCGCGAACGCTGTTAAGTCAAAACATATAATGAAGTTGTCTCTTTATTTCTGTATTTGTAAATTTATTGTACATACCCATTAATTTTTCAGTGATTATTTCAATTTGTTTATATTAGCACATGAATGTAAAAAAAAACATATTTTGTTCAACTTATAACTTGATAATATAAAACGTTTTGTGAAAATATATATAACTAGACTGAGTCAATGTTGTTGATTGCATGACAAATGTCCATTTTTAACGCTTTGAATTCATGTAATTAACAAATTTAATGCTACGTTATGATGCAACGTTATTTTTGTTTTGTGTTCACCTAATAATTAAAATTGTTTACATTTTTAGTTTCTGGTTTGAGTTTTAAGCATTCAAATTGCATATTTGGAATTTGCTTGCAATTCTAATGTGTAGTCGGAGTAAGTTTCATTTTCATTTACGAGTTCAATGACGTCGTCACCCTTGCATAACTGTTGCAATTGGTTGTCATTTTTGCATCGATTTTGAAGTTACACTTAAAAAATTGAGAAATTATCACAATTTCACTTTCAAAAGATTCTACATAATTTCTAGGATCACAAATTTGTCAGTCTTGATATTGATTGCCTTTTTGTGGTTTTTGTCCCAGTCAACTTGAACAGAAATATCAGATCCTACATAAAGCCAAAATGTGACAATTCCTTATTTTTTATAACTGTATGTCCTCAAAATTAAGAAACCAGAAAATCAAGTTAACTGCTACAGACAACAACAGCAATAATAAACAAATGAAGTAAAAGATTTCTGAAATCAATCTCTGAAAGTCTTGAATCAAATGAAGAATAGTTTGAATAGTAAAACAGTTAATATGCTTGCCGTCTGTGGCAGGTTAAACACTTGAACTTTTGACAGTATCTGCTGTTCTGCTGTGAATTACGGGGAATTTTAGTTATAAGTTGTAAGATAAAATCGATAGAGTACAGTGAGCTGAGTAATCCCTACGGGGGTAAATTTTAGTATTATGCACTAATTTCGAAGACGTCACATTTCTACCGCGTGATTAATAATCACTTATTATCGTCCCGGACGATAATATCACCCAGAACACAGAAATATGCAGATTTTGATCGCAAGCACGATCATTATCGTCCAGAACATGATAATATCGCACAGAAAGATGTAATATCACCATCTCTGCGATATTGTTGCACAGAAATTATCACACATAATTTTGTGATTATCTTCTGGGTGATATTATTTTGCACTGACTCTTTTAGTACAATTTTATCAACAAAAAAAAACATTTATTTTGTAATTAAAATTTCGACTACTTGCTCCCGTCTGACTTGTCAAATGTACATACATGACGAGACATAATTGTTAGTCCATTGAAGTACAGTGTGTGTTGCGGTTGATAATAGAAAGATGTTTGTGGTCGATAATGGCATGTTATAAAATTATGAAAGTCGAGAAAGACAATTATTAAGTAAATGAAAAATCACCCAGAAGCACCCAGAAGATGATAATATCGTCCACAAAATTGAGTGTGATATTATAGTCCAGGGTGATAATTACTGGGTAATAATATCGACCAGAGGGTGATACTATATCTTTCTGTGTGATATTAGCGCGATTAGCGCGTTCTGGGCTAAAATGATCGCTTTTGCGATCAACAATATCATCTCTGAGCGATAATATTGGCCAGAGCTGTATATTTTCGTCTTCTGGACGATATTATCGTTCGAGACGATAATGACACGGTAGAAATGTCCCGTCACAACTAAGTTCAGAATATTCAATAAAATGTCATATAAGAATGCTGCCTAAATTACACAGTGTTAGTTATAAAATGCTATTCAGTACGGCAGTGTGATCTTTCCCTTTACATTATGTCGCAGTTCCGCACTAGTGTGTTAATATATGAAAATCCATTTCACTATTTCGATTGCACTGCTACAAGGCTTTTTAACATTAAAAAAAATCTAAAAAAAAATATTTGGATTAAATCATTTCCATCCATTTTATTTAGGTTCAAGAACCCAAAATTTCCACTCAAAATTATCACCACTATAACATAAACATTGATTTTGAAACAAGAAGAAGGACGATAAGCAAAAAAGAAGTTCCATCATCGACAAACTACTGTTGTAAAATAAATCTTTTCCGATCAACACAATCTTTTGCTGAAAATCAATAAGACTTTCAACAAAATGGCTATATAATTTGTGGTTATTGATAACAAAGCATTGATAAAAAAAAATATTTTACGTATTATAATAGCCTACATCATCCACTTAACGGCCTGTGATGGAATGAACATGTCTTAAGCAACATAATATTTCAAGAACGATTTGCCAAAGTTATTGTTATTATAGCAACGAAATGACGTTTTAATTTGTTAATGATATTATATCACTAAAAAAATGTGTATACCGGTTTTCGTTTGCAAACAAAATAAATGTTCCTTGATTCATCACAATCATTCATTAGCGAATTCAATTTAAGTCTTGGAGATTAATTTTGCATGTAAATCAAAGTTTAGAAAATCAAAACTTTGTCCAGTGATTTATGAAAATAAAAAAATTATTTGAATTTGAATACGAGTATTTCGGGTAGCCAAAAAATTAACAGTTTGTTATGCTGACAAGTTAAATTAAAATTGGATAAATGGATGGTGTCTTCATATCCCATTCTATTTGGAAGATGTATTACGTCAAAACATTGCCTGGTTTAGCGACGGTAAAATTGCTGCATTCGACGAAAACTATATTGTATCATCTTTGAATCAAACAGTTTGATGCACTTCTTGTGACATCTTGAGCATGGATACCAGTCAAAAGAACGACGACCAACCAATTTATGTACGTTATTTTATCTGCGAAATCTCGTAAATTTCATTAGGTAATGAATCTTTTCTGTGAGACACTGAGAGTAAGAGCTTTTACTTAATTTGTGGTAAAAATCGACTCCGCCTCGGACGAATAAATGCATGAAAACTAAACTTTTAGAATTTTGAATTTTAACAAATTTGGTTCTCCAGTTACGAACTACCGTCTATCATGTAAAGCACCGTCTAATTATTATTATTTTTAATCTTAATGTGAAAATGTGTGGCTTATGAACTTCATTTTAGGATAACGTTTAAAACGCCTAACAATTGAATCAAATCGAATTAATTACGGATGTTCTAACGGCCTGTCTAATAATTAAAATCATCCCATTCAAAATGTCCGTGAGCTCTAATATCCAATAATTACGACTAAACATTATCATTACCAATGTGCTGCATAGAACTGTTTTTATGTTACATCTTTAAACTCTTGCAGTTTTGGAATTAAAACTTGAAAACATCTTACCAACCAGAAGAGTTTAACAAATTTTATTACATTATTTACATGGAAATACATATTTCATTTTGAGAATAAATTGAGTTTTGTATAATATTGATACATTTATATCATGTATAACAACATTGTGTAGGTGTGATTTCGTTTTATTATAATATCAGTCGTTGGGTATATCTTAAGTTCAAATATAATTTTGTTTTATAGAAATAAAAGAGGTAGGATGGAGAGAAAAAAAAATGCAAAACAAATAACATATTTGTTGCAAAAATAACATAACATTTGATATTTACGATGTAAGTCTTCAATTCAATGGTTTTATGTTCAAAATTCTTTCGAAAAAATCAGGAATTTTCAATTATAATTAATTATATTATCCACTCTGACTCGTTTCTGTTAAGAATGTTTTTTGATCAACAGGAAAATCGAATATTTAATTAGCTGATGATCGAAAATCTGTTACATTCAAATCACTAATAAAAGCGATGATAATTGACATATATAAGACAAGCTGTTGAATTCGTTTGACGTACCGCATAACCCTTGTATCGGGTCTGTTACTTCTTTTGATAAAAGATTGATGTGAAATCTTTTACTTAATTTCTTTCAACGTTTATTTTACTATTTAAGCTCATATTGGTCAGAGCTTGTGGATTATTTTTGTCATGGTTGTCAATAATAAATGGAAAACCGTACGTAAAGGGTTCTTCCAGGAAGTCAACATATTAGTTTTTATATTCAGATTAGGAAAACCACTGCGATATTTATGGTATTTTTACCTTTAAGTTAAAAGCTTTTATTCAAAAATGTGAGGTAAAGTTAACTTTACTGCACGGATGCAAAACTTTACCTCAAGTTTTTATAATAAATACCTTACTTGGCAATGGGGCAAATGATGTAAATAATACTTCTTGTGTGTATTTGGATCGAGGCGTAGCCGAGGTCGGTAAACACACAAGAAATACCATTTCTATCATTTTTCCACACTGTTAAGTAATGTGCTAAAATTCTATTTCAAAAAGTTTTACAGTAAAAAGACACGTTTCAAGAGTACATTACTAACTAGAATGAAGTTTTGTTCAACGGTCTTTGGCTGTACAATGTGTCACTTGCATATGTCTCATCTGAAAAGATGTGAGACAGTAACCAATCTAAGCTGTGACCGTTCACCATACACGCCAGAGCCTATTTTTTGAGAAAATATATTCTTGAAATTTCTCGATTTGTCTTGAAGTTTTCACAAAATTTCGAGAAAATATTTTCTCAAAAATGGGCTCGGATGTGTACGCTGTAAGCGAATCAACCACATCAGTGCGAAGGATCGTATTGTAACAGTTGGCAAAATTTTTCAACATCAAGCATAGCAACCCTAATTTAATATCTTCAATCCTCATAAAGAAAGTCGGTTCAATAATCAAAATTTTGCCTAGACTTCACACGTCTAATTACAGAAACAGATTCCAATAATTTTTTTAACTTGAAATTTTGACAATGCGGTTTCATTTTTACACGCCAGAACAACGTCGTATAGACAATGGGAAAATTGTTACGAGTGCACTTCAATCAATGGATGGCCGCGGCAGTACGAACAATCTATTGGAACTAATCTCATACCACCAGGGCCTTCCCATAGAAAGTGTCGAAACTCAGTTAAAACAAGTGCTACGCCGAGGCATTGAAAGTGGATTTCTGGTAAAACGCGGGACGACTTATCATTTCACTGCTCCACCACAATATCAATTGGACGGAGATGGAAACAAAAAGAGATCCAGATCTCGTTCTAGCGCTCCGTCAACGCCTGAAAAAACGTCTAGCTCTTCTGAAATAATGAGTCGTAGAATGAAAACGCCGTTCAGACGATTGAGAGGTGCCAATCCTTCGTCATCCAGACTGGCAACTATAAATCAACGAATGAGAGACGAGGAAGCGGTAGAAAACGAAAGAGCCAGAACGGGGTATCGTCAACCAAAGCACTCTCCAAAAAGGAGAAAAGTTACTTTTGATTTTACTCCGAAAAGCGGCCAAAAGCGATCTAGAAGTAGTAGCAAAACCAGATCTCCACAAAGTGATCGTGAAAGCTATCTGGAATTTTCACCTTCAAAAATTCGTAAGTTGAATTTCGATGACGATGACGATGACAATGACAATGCTTACGACCCATGAAATGTTGTAGAATGAAAATAAATTTCTTGTGTTTGCTAATGTTTGCTTTTATATTCTCCCGAGGAGGTACATTTTTACCGTACACAAAACACATAAAAGCATCTGTCTAGCTCTGTAGACTTTCTTTATAGCTTAAAAAAATTGAATAGATGTTTATACTGGCATTATAATATATCATAAGAGAAATTGGAACGGCTTACTACCAGAGTTGTTTTGTAATCTTGAAATTTTCATAAAATCTAAATTGAATCGAAATCCACCAGAATGCAACGTCTTTGTATGCAAGCGAAGAAGTATATCGAAGTAAAAACCAAACGATACCATACATTCTAGGAACAAAAATCGCCGCAAACGAAGTAAACCTCATACCACCTTCGCAGTGGCTCGACTCATACCAATCCTTTGGTTTCATTTGACTATTTTGGGAACGTTTTTAAATTGACAATTTATTCCGAAAAGAATTATTTCCAGAATTAAATATTTAATTTGAAAAATTGATAAATTTTCGGATATGGCTAAAGGATGTAGCAGTTTGATTGCTTTTCACCTCGCTTTTCACGAAACACAATTGCCATAAGCTTGTAGCTTGTTTGATTTTTTTTAAATAGTGAATAAGCCTCACAAGAAAGTATTTTTTGTTAAGTTGAATAGTGGTTTTATGATGAACGAAAGTAATGTAGTTCGTTAACTGAAAGAATGCTTCACACATTACAGTCTTCGAGCTCTTGCGTAGTCTTACATACAAAGAAGTAATAGATTCGACAAATGTCCTATAATGGTAAGATTTAAGTGTACCATCGAGCTGCGAGTACATACTTTTGGGTTTGTTGATTTTTTTACGTACGTACCCAAAGAAAGGCTTTCTATGGTTTATGCCAGCTGATAATACTTCCAGGCCATTATTTAATTATTTAAAAAAGGGGATTTCTACCACAGTAAGATTAAGCATTTGGGGTACACTTTCAAGCTCTTGCTTCAGCTGGTCCTTTGAACATGTGTTTCTCTTTCAACGAGAATCGCGCCTACAACCTGATGTATGAAAACAAAGTAAACGGTCAGCTCACTGTTGAGTTTCACTGAAGTGATTCAGAACAGAATTTTCTTTAACCGCTTTCTTATTATAATAGAAATTACTTCTGCACTAACATTGCACATTCGTACCATCGCAATCCAAAATTTAAGAAATTCTTCGAATAAAAACCGAAGGACCGTTTCTAGTGTTCGAATTTATTGTTCGCTTGAGACGGCACAACGCCAGTTTACATTATTGAATATGAACTTACCCAATGCATCACAGGGCGCTCTACGGTACAGACGCCCATGTGCGTCTGAGAAAATGAATCCGCAATACTCGCCAACGGACTTTTATGCTTTTAAAACTCCGGAAGTTTACTGATTACTTTTTTGAGTTACAACAAATTTTGTTCCGAATTCTCAGTTATTTGAATCAATTACTTATTTAGTCATCAACAATACAGCAATCAATTCACACAAAACGTTAAAGGATGTTTTTACACTTAATCAAACACTCATCAATTTTTGCTTGAAATGTTGCCGCTGTTATTAACAAATGCAGGATGATGATATCCTTATCTTTGTTTGCTTAACTATGAGTGAACATTAAAACACACATGGACACATGACTGCATCAACCTCTTCAGATACATGTTCCATTTTCTGTCACGTTATATAGGTATCCTTTATGACTCTTTTTTTCACATTAAATGTTAAAACCAAAAACCATACGAGAAAAAAGAAAACGTCGAAAACCACTGTATATAGGGTCAGTTTCTATATTTTTATAGATTAAAATAATGCGATAAGAGCCAATTTAGGGTACCACCGTATGTTGTCGTTAAGTGTATATTATATTTGAAAAGATTTTCAAATTGAGATATCACGTTATTTATTTCAGTTTTGCACTTCTGGAGCACACACAGGTCACTTTTTTTACACAACGTTTCTCTTTCTTTTAATATTTTCTGTTGATTGTAAATTGTTTATATTTATTTTATTTTTGTCAAATGAAACATTTTTTTTTATTGAACGACAATGTATACCATTTTATCAAACCGTTGCACGAAAGTGCGTTGACATTTTCGCAAAAAAATATCTCGAGTAGTCCCAAAAAATAAAATTGTTTTTTTATTCTATAAAATTTTATCTTTTTTTCTCGTTTCGAATATAAAAATATAAATTCGAACTTGATTATGTGAAGGAAAAAAAACCCGCGTGCGCACGGACCAAACGCATGCGCGACATCTAACGCAACTACAAAACTGAGGTTTGCTGACTTGAACGAAGACCTCGAACCTCTTACCATACGAATACGAATAAACGTTGCTATGGTTTTTACGGGGCGTACTTCGAAGGCGGCACCGTAATCAAAGCGAAACAAAGATATGAAATGTGTAAACGTACACCGGAATGACTATACAATTTATGAAAGAGATGGATGGTATACAACAAAATTGTTTGAACCGAAACATAGGTATATGAACGGTTATCCCGTTCTTCAGCAAACGTATGCTTGATGAAACGGATAGGATACCAGTAGCGTGAGTTTGAGTGATATATAAAATGCATTTACATCACATAAAATGACATTATATACGAAATCGTGTCGGAGCATATAACAGCGGTGTACGTTGTATGTATACATAAGATGTGTATTTTAGACAAAACAAATAAATTCAAAACAGGTTTTACTTGTATGGAAGCATCAACACCAGATACATTACCCGAGAATATTAATTGCATGTGTTTAGTGTGAGTAACTATTATGTAAAATCATATCAATTCTTTACACAGACACAATTTATAATTGTAAGAATTTTTCATTCATTACTTTTTACAATGCATGGAGTTCCATTAAAGAATCAGATTATTTAACTCATTCACCTTATGTATGTACGGTGAGTATATGGATACGATGCGAGAGTTTTATTAGAAATGGAAAGGCGTAAAAGTATTCGCCCGATTTTTGATTCAGAATCATTTGAGAGAATTCGTTTCTGTTACAATTGTTGAGTTTTATGGATCGCGATACAACAAAGAAATCGAATTCTGAGTTGTAGATCGAAAACAATGAATTCGATAGAAATACAACCTGATCAGTAGAATGAATAGCTTACGTACAATTTTAACCTATTAGGAGGTGTGAGGGGCTTACCAATATAATTGTTATAATATTCTGACAATTCGAACGCCTTATGGTATCGGATAATCTGGCACACGAAGCAAAAATATGACATTCTTAAAGTCCATTTTTCCCTTTTACGAAATTTTAGTGAAGTAAAATTGTGTGCGAGTTCACCTTTTACGGAGTTGAAAATTGCGTATTTTTGCACCGTGAGCCAAATTACCCCACTCCCGCTTTATAACATGTTCTTTTACGAGTGACGATAACTGACAAAATTTTAACTGAAGCCGACGATATCAGTCTACTATTAGCAGACTCAGTCTTTTCTTCAAAATTTTTATTTTGAGGAGTGGAGCAATAGTAATATTAGTAAATAGGTTCCAGAGCTGCCTTCAACCGTCTCACTTGTCAAAATAAAGATGTCCAAACAAGGACATAATCTACTATTACTCGCGAAGCCAAAGAAATAAAATTTATCGCAAATGTCATGAAGGATATGAATTATTTCCGTGGGGTGGTGCGAGTAAACTATGTTCTTAGCAATGTATATTACCAACAACATTCCCTTATGCATGTTGTTGATGCTATAGAATGAACAATATTAGTCTTCATATAAGATGTCGTCACATATCAATATCAATCTAACAGAGAGACTGTATCACCATCATCATCATCATCATCATCATCAATATAAAATGTTTATTCAGTGTCTGCTATATCCAAATTTTACATTATAAAATGTTTATCTTGCACTTGACTGGCTTCTCAATTGGTGAAATGCCAAAAACTAATTAGTACATTCCAAAGACGTTATCACGTTAAACGTTGCTGTATCTTCTTGTGTAAGAGTAAGAGTTTATGATTCATTGCAATATTAGCATGAGCATGGCAAAGCATAATGTAAACACTGTTCGCGAAACTGTTCATAATTCGAGGAATCAAGAAGAGGTACATATTGTATTTACGTATCAGTGTTAATATAGAGTGGGATTTTATTGAATAATATTGAAGTTCGAACTTCGAAGCATTTATTTTGTCCAAATTAACCATTTAGAATTGGCTTAGCTAGTCATATGTTATCGACAACAATGATAAAATTAAGCGATGACCCCTACTCAATTTTGACTTATATATATGTATGTTTGCACTATGTTTGCTAACCCTAATGAAGTAAAAGATTTTGATCAAATACGGTTTTTATATTCTTGGTTATACAACAAAAGAAGAAGCTAGTTTGATAATGATTACATTGTGACACATCTGTCAAAAAAAAAGAAAGAAAATGTTTTTTCCTACAAGGTACAAAGACCTGAGGATCAATGAGAAAGAAATGTCAGCTTGTCATTGTCATTAATTGTCGTGTTGTTTAATGTTACGACTTTTTCATTTGTAAATCCGTTCGAACAGACCCAAACTTCCCACAATCTCAATCAAAACAGCACCATATCAACGGTAAATGTGAAATTGAGACATGAAAATATCTAAGACGTAAACTAAGTTATTTGACGATTTATTTCTGAATATTCAATAATTTTATCTTCTGATCGAAAACAATTATGTTTCACTGTTTACTGCTCACTTACATAAAGATCGCTTCCATATTAAAAACTATTGATCTAAGATCCAAAAAAAAAGCAGCAAGCGATACAGAAAATATAGATTAAGGGAAGAGATAAGAAGTCACACACATTTAAATTTTTTCAACGATCTGTAGGCAATGTTACACCGAAATTAAATGCCTTTTCAGAAACATTGAAACTTATTTTCGGTCGTTCGAAAATTATTGCGGTCATCGAAATCCTACCAAAAATTATCACACACACAAATTGAAATGAAAAAAATATTGTAAAGAAACCCACCGACATTTATTACCTATATTGGGTTAAACTATTTCTTCTTTTAATA
This sequence comes from Bradysia coprophila, assembly GCF_014529535.1. Classification (NCBI taxonomy): domain Eukaryota; kingdom Metazoa; phylum Arthropoda; class Insecta; order Diptera; family Sciaridae; genus Bradysia; species Bradysia coprophila. The sequence continues at coordinate 854,053 of NW_023503616.1, forward strand.
TTTATTACAAAAATAAAGAAATTCGGTAAACGTCTTTATTTAAATAAAGTATTTTATCTGAAAATACAACATGAAAAAAATATAATACTAAAACCCTCAGCCGCTGAACGATTACACACAAAATGATGCTTTTAAATTTCCTCTCAATAAATTTTAAGTTTGTACGATTTCAAATATATATTTCACAATTTAATGTCCCCAAGATCGTTATCGAAATACACAGTTTTTATTTTGTTGTTTTTTTTTTGTTTGTTGTGTTTCTTTTAATTCTTTTTTTTTGTTTAATTCTGAAAGATATCTATGGCACATATACAAATATTTTTATATTAAATTAATATGCCTTCCCGACTTTAAATGAGTTAATATGTTCGATGAGATTGGAATTTGAAAAAACGAAACATTTTTTTGGACAAATAAAAATATTTCACTGAATTTAAAACTTCCTGTTCTACGCTTTTCGGGTAAACGGGTGGAAGCGTGAGAATGACAATTTATTAACAAGGCGTTATGAATACCAAAAGCTGAACAAGTTGAATATCGATAGAATTTATGGAGAAATGAATTATTGCAATATGTGCCTTGTTACTTCTAATAAAACTTGTTGAGGAGAGTCCGGATTGTTGGAATATACAACGTGTCGCATGGTAAAATTCCATTTAAAAGCCGTATACACATATGAAGTCATCTTAAATTTTTGACTCAACACCTCACGCCAAAAGGATCATTTGGATCCGATGTAATGGATTCTTTTGAAAATCCACCTATTAAAATCGGACCCATTTCGTCTGCGATGGATATATACATGGTTTGAAAGGTCTTTGCCAGTAGACCTCAAAACAGGCATCACGCAGTCTTGAGCCACACCTGGTTGCTGGCGGAAGATCTCCGAAGTTGGAAAGATAGTGTTTTTTATCCGAATTTTTTGGCCGTTTTAAATGATAGTTCCGATTGAGAGTGGGCTCGTTCGAAAGCTGAGTTTAAGTACTTTCGGGAATGCCTAGTTTGATTAGATTCATTGATATATGTTTGCAAAAATGTGCAAGAAAAATTTTCAAAATCTGTGTGAACTTTATACAGGTCTGGGTTGGTACTGATGACGCTTAATGTGAACCTAACACGCTTGTCGTAACATACATTGTCTAAGCTTTCCGTTGATACCTCATTTGCAGTTCTGGTGATTGTCGACATAACAGAATTTTATGTCAGTACAACCGCTACTCGTAAAACTCGCCAGCAATAGCCTACCACCCAATAGCCTCACGTCATCTTTGTACGATTCCTTACTATTTGCTTTTCATTTTTCTCTATAATACACCTCGAACAATGACGGAAACGCGATGAGCTCTGGCTAGCCTTGACTTATGTAAATTTAACAATCAAAAAGCATGGTCGAACTAATGAAGTTAAAGATTCTGTAATATTTATATGAGAATACGCTGGCGGTTTGTCAAAGACTGAGAAGGGTGCTCCAGAAAATGTAGTCAGTTGTAGCAAAAACAATGTCTGAGCAGACGAAGTGAAAGATATTAATCATTAGGCAATGCGTTTAACAAAAGAAGTAACCGATTCAATTATATTATAGACAAATACGGAATGTCGTTTCTAAACAGTTAGATGTCAGGACTTTGTACCTTTCCAAGCGAGTATCTTAAAGATCTTTTCACAAATCTCTGTGCTCAGAAAAAAAAAACTTTCCCACAATAACGACTGCGAAATATATTCAGAAAAAAAACTGGAACTTATCGCATTGTTGCGGCATACACCCAATCTCATAAAAAATAAATGATCTCTTGTATGCTGAGCTTGTTATTATCACAATAATACCAAAACCGAGTCGATTGTTTTTTTCGAACAAATACAATTGAAGGTGCGCATAATACCCCTCGCAACATAAAATTCTCATATTTTGCTATGATTCCCTTTGATAAAATGAAAATGTTCTGATTATTCCATATGTAATATTAAAGGTAAGTTGATGTTAAAATGCTCACAAGCAAACATCTAAACAAAACACGCTGAACCATTCGCTTTCCATTTTACTGTTCAAGCAGTTCAACTTCATTCATGTCCATTTGTGTGGAAGAATAACGATACTAACACGTGCCCGTCGAACAATGCATGAACACCCTAAATTTGTTTACAAATCACTTAAAACCTACTAATAGTCACGTGACTGGATATAAAACATACGTCAAAATACCAAACAATGTGATAACTATAAATGATTCGAGGATTATATGATTATGTCTGAGGTTATATATTAATTACGTTATCTAGATTTTGCTTAAATATTTGCTCGGAAAACACTTATATGTTGTTTTCGACGAAACGAAGGGATTGAACTCTCTAAAATTTGAATTTTTTACATGCCAATAATTTTAAGTCATAGTGATAGAACTCATAGGCTGGTTAGGTCGTCTGCTTTTGAGGAATGCAAAAATAAGTCATTAGCTAAATTAGTCTAAAATAAGATGCTATCAAATATTGTTAAGACAAACGAAGGAAAAGATTTTGTTTTAAACTGTTGAATACATGACTTGATAATAGTACATTATACCGAGGGTAAGATATTTGTAAATTTCATTGACAAAGGATTTTCGAAAAGACAACCCCCTTGAGGATTTTTAAGGGTTGTCCTATAGAGGAAAAGGATTTTCAGAGGATTGTTTTACTGATTTTGTATTGTATTAAATGTATTAAATGTATTAAATGGAAGTGCGTCACCTCTCAATTTAGTTATGACAAATGAAATAATGATTTGTATTTTAATTGAACTCGGCTTCGTCTCCGGTCAAGAAACTTCACACAAGAAACACATCAATTATTCCTTCCAAGAAACAATTTAGCGAAGTAGAAATTGAAACATTGTTTGACCGGTTACGGTTGGCAGTGTCATCTGTTATCGAAAATGACGACAAAATTAAATAATATCCCTTTAGGTGAAGTCGACTTAAATAGGAAAACATGTGTCAAAAAAATGAAATGATAGATTGACAATGCTCAGATTAACTGAAGTAACAGAATCAACAATAATACTAAAGTCAATGCTTCTCTGAAAGTTTATATAAGATCGGATCCAATTTGAATTGCGGCAAATAATAAGGTCTAATATGTTCAAATATTTATCTTAGACAAACGTAAAGTCTACAATATTGGCTAAGCAGATATTCTGGTTATGGCTTGCACTTTCAATTTACACATGAAATTGCTCAAATTGTAATTCTCTTGCCAAGTATAATATTCAGGTCAGAATAAAACAAACAAATTCTGAATTTATTGAAAAAAAGAAATATATGCCTTGGTCCAATTACTCAATTGTATACAATTTACTCCCTTTCGCTTCAATTACGCGCTAACCAAAAAGACCGAACCAATAATTAAGTAAATCATTGTTTTTTTATAATTCTGTAATTTCATCTACATTTTTTTTCTTTCTCGAAAATGTTAAACTCGTCATATTATTAAAAAAAAGTGCTGAGCTCATAATTCTCAAGCACTGTAATCTTTTACACAATGCCTTGTCTATACATATAAATACTGACTTCTGTTTAACTGACGCCGTATTCAACAAAATAAATAATAATAACATTGGGAAATAGAGTTTTTGATACTTTTTTTTCACTTAATTTTGACTCTGCTGAAAAAAAAGAAACGAATGAAGAAAAAACAACACACAGATGCAAAAGTTATGATTTTGGGATTGAGACTTTTTTCTGCATTAAACTCGCTTCTTGGAAGATACAAAAGAACTTTAAACACATTGATTAAAGGAGCAAAAAAAGTGTATGAAAATTATAATTTTAATAAGACAATATTACAGCCAATTTTGTTGGAACTTTTGTTAAGAATGTGAAGAGCTTTTCGATTTCTTCGATCCAATCTTGAAATGAGAAAAGAAAAACACTTGAAGAATATGAGTCGGTCGTGTACATTTAAATTCGCCAGTCAGTACCGTACTGCAATAATGTATTAAGGTTAAACCTGAGTATTATCTTCACTGATTGTGACTGATACTCGGATTTTTTTCTGATCAGCCATGATAAAAGGTTTTGAATTAAATATGTTAAAATTATTCTTTTGACCGGTAAATATCTTATGAACTATATATAAACTGAAAACGCATTGTATCTATTACTTTATATATGTAAAGCACAGAATCTATTACTTCAATGTTTTCATCATAATTTCCGCAATATACCAGTGCACTCGCCAGAGATCGTCGCATATTCGTATCGTTCCTTCCGATAGTAGCTTACTTGCAGGATGATGAAAATTGTATTCATCTGTCAGAATAATCTATTGTAACGAAACTCTTTAATTTTTCCTCTTAGGTCTATAATAAATGCAGAAATTATAGTTAACTTTTCCTCACGAAATGTGTGGGGACTCGACCTGAAAATTACAAGTTAAAACACAGACTTATAATAACTAGGTCCCACCTGTTGGGTGGGTCAGATCCCTTGACTGTTTGTCTGAGCTTCTCAATAGTATTTTTATTGACAATGATTTATTGATTTATTTCAATGAAATGTAATTTTGTATAAAATTAAATGCGCTTCGCTCTGGCCTCAAATTTCACACTCATTAATTTTGGTTCTGTTTATTCGGTTTTGTTTGCAAGGCAAAATCAAATAACAAGACTCCAGATCGTTTTAACAAAGAGTAGAAAAAGCTTTTTTTAAGAACTACTCCCAGATTGTTGAACCAATCCGTTGAGATTACTCCAGTTATGGTGTAAACAAGAGTAGAATAGGCTTCTATTGAGAATTACTCACAAAGAAGAACAACTAGAACGGTCTAATAATTCTCTCACTGAAGATTTAATTCTGGTTAGTTTCATTGAAAATCTTCGAACCGTTGTCTATACACTAATGAAACTTGAACTCGTGTGATTTGCGTTAATTCACTCGTTAATTTTTGTTCTATTTATTCGGTTTTGTTTACAAGGCAAAATCACATAACAAGAAAAATACTATTGAACTAGATACAAAAATTCTGTTAGCAACATAATCTATCTTGGAACCTAACCTCAGAAATTAATTCCATTCTCCACCAAACATTTTTTTAAAAATAGGTTGAGAATTACTCTAGTTGTTGTTGTGTTAACAAAGAGCAGAAAATGCTTCTTTCGATAACTTCTCCCAGATGGTTGAGCCGATACCACCCATTTTCGAACGTGACCTGAGGATTTCAATACTTCATCGAATAAAAAAAGTTTTTGACGCGCAAGCTCTCGTATACGTACACGTCTCTTATATACAGCCTTATAGCAGTAATGTACTAAAATTTTCATGAAAGAATTTAGCAAGCGAAATTCTTAAATTTTCCTTCAAAAATGGTCAGCTTTTTATTATTAAAAAACAAAAATTTTATTCGACTATCATGGCAAATCGAAAAGTGAAGATAACGTCTTTTCATTTACAATTTGTCTTATTTCCTATTTAGGGTATATGCCAGCCCATTTCGTAATGTCGTCAAAGATGTAACAGAGATAAACAATTAAATGTTCAGATTGTACACTCTGCATACCTTTACATGTCCCATATGAAAAACCAATGCTATAAACGCAGATAATAAAACGATAAATAAAGATAAAATGTGCAGACCCATACGAGAGATGACATCGATCTAAGGTATAATAAAAATTTTCTGATTCCGGAATAATATTCGTGTGAGAATTTGCTGATTTCTATCTCATTCCTTCAGCTCAATGCCTAACTGTTGAATTTAGTTAAGAAAAATGTGTAAATAAAAATGATGACTTGCAGAACTGGATGATGGCGCCAAACAAAAAGATGCTTTATACCCATCATTTTCAATAAATGAAACAACATTTCTTTTAACCATACCAGAACGGTATCAGCGATGATTATACACTGGGTTTGTCTACAGCATAAAATAATAACAGCTTGATCGATTGACACAAAGGAGCTACTAATAAAAGATAGATATTAGAAAGATTATTAGATTTGCGGTGTGATAAAGGTTATATTGCTGGAGACCAATCATACCGTTGTTATGTTGAAATTAAGTTTGTCATCTGCACCCAATTGAATGTTAAATTCGAAAAAAATCAAATTTAATACAGCGTTCGATGAAAGCCAAAGTTATACCAGCAGGGAAATGCTAACTACTTTACTAAATAACATATAAATAAATCAATGAAAATATAAATTTCTATGTAAACTCTTTGATTTTTTTCTACAACAGAACCATTCTCCATTCTACAATTAGTTTAAACTTACTGCATCTTACTATTCCAATCGTTCTCTTCTTCTCATCGAATTTTTATTTATTTTTTCCTTCAGTTTTGCAGATTGCAACCCCCTGCCGCTATTTAACACGCCCATAACAACATTTACAAACCCCTAACAAACACTCGTTTCATTGTGTATCGCATATTTATGTAAATGCAATATGCTGCGACACCCCTCTGATGTGAACTGAAATAATCAAAACTGTAACCCATAATTACGGTATATTTTCAAACTTAATAGTTTATTGATTTGAGGTATATGGGGAGACAAGTTTTGAATCTGGTAAAAAAAAACAGACATTTCGTTCCAACATCAAATAACAGAAAAGGGTTCTCCTCTCTCTGGGAATCCTTTTTATTGTTTCACAAGATCAACGAATTCTCAAGCAAAAAGTCCTTTCAGCGACCTTTATTTAGCGACAACGTTTATTTTGTGCAGATAGATTGTTACCACAATAATTACTTTAATTAGTTTACAAATTTAACACGCAATCCCAGAGACATATTATTTTAAAGAATTCAAATCACATGTTCCATGGAATACGTATAACATAAAAAAAGACATTCTTTTAACATGGAAACCTTCACTGTTACACCAATCTCTTGTTTATTTTTCAGAAGTTCTAATAAATAAATTAATGATACGTTTATGAAATTATGTCTCTGGCTATAATTTATATAGTTCCGATTTTCGTTCTTTCAATAAATTCTAACACAGAATTTTTTTTGAATCGAAAAAATATGATTGATGACATTAAAATGCAGATTTCTTAGAAAGATGTTCTGCTCTATGAGGTTAACACATCTATCAAGTTATTATTTTATATTCCTTTTTCATTCATATTTTAAGAGACTCTTATATCCAATATAAAAAAAACTACCGCATGCGATTTTCCTAAAATTTATGTAATTTAACCTAATAATGGCCTTTATTCTTGTATAAAAAAAGAAATGATTTCTAACCGCCACCATTCTAATTGCAATAGAAACTTTTCAATTAAATTCATTTTTTATAATGATATAACTCTATGAATGATGTTTAATCATATTGATTACATAAATGACCAATAGTTAGGAGAAGAAATAGAATCAGGTTACGTGTTTTTTTTAGTATCGTAACGGGTGGGAAAGTACGGACTGAATCCGGCAAAATTTACACTTTATGATCCCGAGGTGCCTAATAGTATTTTATGCAATTCAGTGAGCGAATTCGATACTTACGCAGCCTGTGTGCAGTGTCATATGAACCAGTTTTATTTCATCCAAAAATCAGTGCGAAAAAAATTTATCGCACGCTAAATGAGTGCGAAAAAAAATTTATCACACCCAAAATACATCGACATGATCATAATCATATATTCATCAAATGTAATAACAACTGTTAGGAATACTGTTAGAACGACTGTTTAAGTTTTTTTAGTGACACTTTTGTTTTTGTGGTTTGTTTTGAAGTCTTGGGGAATTCGCTCACTGAATTGCATAAAACGTTGTATGAAACACGAATCGTATGCTGGTATTTTATTGCACCAGATGTCTTGTCAACCTCGGCTTCGCCTCGTACGATTCTTGTTTCATAAATAACTATTATGACCTTGAATCCAACTATTATTAAATACTATACAAAGTAGCGTGTAATTTTCTAGCAACTTTATTATGGGTGGAGAAAATAAGAAAATAAGAAAATTCATTAGAATTCAAGGAGCGATAGACAACGATAAACTTTCTGTGTTCCAGTAACACATCTAAAAACAGGCAAGAGAATAGTCTTCAACACCATTTTAAACTTCTAGAAATATTATCTCACTATAATTGTTACTTTTACTGTTTAAAGGCCTTTTGTTGATACTAAATCTTTTACTTCATTTGTTTTCACATTTGATTTACTATATAAGACAACATTAGTCGGAGGTCTTTAAATTGTAGGAACGGAATGATATATACGGACCTGCAAAAATCATGTGATATTATACAGACTTAAAGACTCAGTCTCGTAGTTCTTCTATATGAACATCGTCTCTCTTTGAGGGACGTATATATTCATAGGAAGTTTACTAAGTTCTTTGGCGAACACCCAGCACTAAACTTTCCCATCCAAGTTGACATTTTGACTTTAAGAGAACTAACGAACAGTACCAATATTAATCAATCGGATATCTTTCTCATTAATCTCAACCAACCAAATGTTCAAACATGTAAATAAATCATTCAAAAAAAAGTAAAAAAAAAATTGTAAGAAAATCTTAATTCAATCATAATAAACAGAGTTATAAAAAATACGAGAATATTGTTGTACTCATCGATATCTTCTGTTGAAATCTTTAGGAGGTCCCCTGTCAACGATGACATGTCACATTTCTGTTTATTGATACCTTGTTATTATTATCCGAGAGAATGGTGTTTGTGTATCGTCGTCTCTTGAGGTGTACATTAGTTTTGTCGTTTTTATTATTTATATCATATCGAACGAAATAGACATGTAAGCAACTTTTCATAAATTTAATATCGGTTATTCTCTATGTTATCTAGATGTATGAGAAGTTATTAATTTTTTTTGTTTTGTTTCTCGAATGATGTCAATTTTATTCTCGATTTTAGAATATTTATCGTGTTTGGTAGTTCTTGTTTTGTATTCAAGAAAAAAAAAAGTTTTGTACCAATGAGAAAAGACAAAAATATTTTCGTTAAGTTTGGTTTATCGTTTGGCTTATGGACGGTTTGTATCCACAACCCACGTCTACCGTTGATAGTCAGATCTACCCAATTGGACTCTTCATTGTTTTACACAATCTGATGTTTACAAATTGTAAATCGATTCATGATGAACAGAAATCATTTCTAGTACTAGACACATCCTCAGTAGTTTTATTTAACAATGACCAAAATAACTATTTTGCTAACGAGTTAGTAAATGCGGTTGTTTTGAGCACTAGCTGTGAGGTTGCCGATACGCGAAGCGAGTTCAGCAACACATCGTGTGCGAAAAACAACCTCATTTACTAACGTGTTAGCAACAACACTGAGAAAACAACATTACCTCAGGTATGTATAAAATGGCATGGCTGACAGACAGCTTTTCTTCTGTCCTACTTTGGGTATGCTGCTAACGTATATGACAAGTACGTCGCACATATCCGACGTATAATCATACGCACTACTCGTGACTTTTCGTTTACTCGTATGTTTACACGTTGGACATGTACGACGTACATGTCATACGTTAGCATCAAACGCGTCCGAAGTAAAGCTGTCTGCCATCCATTTTATACGTACCTGACGTATGTAGTTTTATCAGTGATGATTTTATCTGCTGCTAGTGAAAATATTTATCAACCCGTGACTAAACACAGAATCCTACTACACATGATCGCAGTGGGATTCTGTCAAATGCTTGCTGTCAAATATATATAAATATTTGCGCACGGAAATTTTCGTTGTGTAAATCGACTGCATTTGCTAACTTAATGCTGAATGTTATGAATATTTTAAACTTGTAGTAGATAAAAGCGAAAGATCTCTCTTTAATGTTGCCTTGAATGGTCAAAAGTGTGTTAATACGAATGATGGAATTAAACTTTTAACAAAAGAAGTAACAGATTTGAAATACAATTGTCATTTCTCAAAGGATACAACGAACTGGTAATTATATTAATTTTGATTGGCTTGACGCGACAGAGGGCATGTAATATTCTTTGGTTCTTTTCGAACAATTCAATTTCCGTTAACGAAAATACCGAATGAGTTGTTATAGTTGGTTTGATCACTTATACCACTTGTCTACGACTTGGCATATGTTTATAATATATGAATAAAAGTTGTGAAAAAAAATTCCACATGATCAATGAATCGATTTTCATTGATAAATTAAGTGATCTTGTAATTTTAATATAAAAAAAATAGAAAGACGTGAATATCTTTGCCAAAGAATTAATTTATTAAAGATCGAAAGATCGTGGCCTTTTTTTTATATTTTTGCTTCTTCTGTCGACTTTTAAAATTTTACGTCCACCGTGTGTAGGTTGCGTAGGTGTACAAATTGATGGATGGTGTTATGTTAGTGAAACAATTTGTAAATCGAATTTTTGCTCGGTGGTGATCATTCATATTTTTTTTGTTGTCTCCAGTGAATCAAATGACAATAATATTCTTCGTAGTCTAAATTTCGATCGATTAATTTCGCTGATAAGATACAAAACACACAAAATATATTTTGTCTTTCAATGTAATTCCATCAGCGATGGACTGACCAAAAATTAATTATATGTGAGATTCAGACAGAAAAATCAAATATAGAGAATTGATGTAAAATACCATTGACTTCTACAGCCTACACAAAACGCACGTTCCACCTCATCCCGTCTATGCGCAGAATGATTAAAATGCATTTTATCAATTGATTTGATCATTCGGCTATATAATTTGTTGTATTTTTGTTCTTTTTCGTTTTATTATCGAGTCGAAAATACTGTGTTTGCACATGAAAGGCCTTTGCGAAGGTACACAGTAATAACTAGGTTAGCCGATAATAAAATAACCAAAAATATGAAATTTTTACGACTCGAAAATAGCTGCTTTAAGTGCTTGTATATGCGGCAAATGAGATGTTTTGCTGCAAAGGTGGCTACACTAAGGCATAGTATATTGGATCGTTCAAGAAAGGAGTAAGACGTGACGTAAGTCTCTGTTTCCATTCCGAAAATTTTTATTGATTTTATTAGTTAATTACAGTCTTCGACATTTCAAATGTCTCACTGTCAAATTTTTCTGAGAATTTCATTGTGTCATTGCGAATTCACAATGACATTCTTTGAAAAAAATGACAGTGAGACATTTGAAATGTCGAAGACTGTAGCTCCGAATTTTGATATTATTTATTTAAGACACATGGAACCTGCGACACAGTGTGCGTTACAAGTGTGGAGAAGATTGATTATGTTCGCTATTAAAACATATGTACACTTATATGACTGGAAGGTATAAAAAAAATTGCCTCTGGCTAGTTAGAATATCATTTCGAGGAACCAAAATCAGACCAATGTTTTTATGAATGTTTAAAACGGCTTCTTTTTGAATGGATACGTTTTTATTGTATGTAAGTGATATAAAACTCTTGCGTAACACAAGTGAAGTTTTTATTCCACCTCTCCCTCGTGCCACAAAAACATTTTCCGTGTGTTACACATATAATACCTAACTGTTTAAAAAGTGTTCTAGAGATTTTGTAGATTTTCTGACCGTTAGATTACGTTCGTTGAAAAACGAAGCGTCTAACTCAGGATGCAGGAGAGAAATCCTCTTCAAATCATTCGTATCTGAAACTTTTATTAAATCAAACGCTAACCATTGTTCCAGTGGCTACAAAAGGGCGCATCCCGCATCGCAGTGGAACAAAGGCGTACCTAAAAGAGACGCCAATATAGGAAAGAATCGTCAATTTAGAACATGGGTCGAAAATCTTACCAAGCATAGAAGCAATTCTTGGATAATTGGTGGGTCTCGACACTTCGGCAGAACATGATGCATGATGTAAATATTCGTTTATTCGGAAGAAAGTCTACAATTTACTTAGAAAAACAGTACATTTTGCTGTGAGAAAATTTGTAAGATTTCTGTCCCATGATTTGTAAAGGCCCATCGGACTTCGTCTGAGGTTTTAAAACAAGCTAAAACATCGTCAGTGAAAATGAAAATGAAAATAAAATTTCCTCAGATTTTCTTTTGACATGAAAGCTCGGACCTCGGTGTTATGATCAAAAATTTTCTGGTAATAGTTAACATGAACCCATTTAAGTGGGGGAAGCTCTGGTTTGAGTCTTTGCTAAATGTACACAAAAGTACAAACTTAGAAGAAAATTTTCTGTGTGTTAAAAATCTATATTCCTATGCCTCTTCACCTGTTCTTTCAGAACCTAGCATTAGGGCCCACCTCCTCAGAAGCAAAAGTGGCAGGAGTGGAACGAAATTCTAACAGTGGGTTTGTTTGTCGAGCGGGTCGACTTATTTATTTTTTATTTTCACATGCTGGCACATGTGCACCGATATATTGCCCTCCCAGAAAAGACACCCGTGCTTATCTTTATCAATCTAATTACAACAACTTCCCTGTTTGAAAAAGCTTCCGCCGTTTCAAAATGGCTAAGAACGCATCCATTTAGTTCAGCCAAACAAATGTGACAGACAGTTCAGTGGATTTACTGTTGACAATAGCTGGGAAACGTATGAAATGTTATTAATAGATAAATATTTTTCATTCACAACTCTGCTTCATTCAAGTTCTGCTATTGAAAGAAGCATTATATCACCAAATGGCTGGTGATTGTAAATCGTTTCATTTGTCCCCTTTGTGATAATGAGCTAACTGTCGGCTATTTACTTTGTATAAATACAACAATAACAACGTTTACTTTTCGTGCTTTGTTAAAAAAAAAACGTCCCATCAATAAAATCGACCATTGTCTGTGTGTATAGATACAACGTATGGTTGCTATACAATACAATAATGTTTTCTAAATGGCAAATCAATTAAAAAGAAATTAAAATTGTTGATAAGAAGTGTCGAAATTTAATTCAATTAATGATTCGGTTATTCGGTTGTTACGTCGACCGATTTAACACAAATAATAAAAAATATCTCTGATTTCAATGGCTGATTACATTGATAACAGTGTGGGCAATGACGATGGCAGCAGTTACATTCAATATTCTGGAAATGAAGACCAAGATATTCCACTTATTAAAGATGTAAGTTATGAACACAAAGATTTGTAGATCTGTGAATGACTGACCCATACACACTCATACGCGCAAGACGTATTTCCCACTTTATTATCGTGCACTAGCGATAACTTTCATTTTTTTAGACTAATCTCAAACGAGTAAAAATACTTTAAGCGTGTAATCGTTATATACTTTACTATCGTTCAAAAATGCAAGATTTATAACGCCGCTCGTCTGCTTTAACACCGATAAAAACCTATTTTTATTGACCGTTCGATTTTTATAATAGAATCGGTCAATACCTAATCAACATTGCTGAAAAGTATAAAAAATATTTGTCGCGAATTATCAGGTCACGTTTAAAACCGACACGATAACCAGCTATACAATATGCTCAATAAATATTGTAATGGCTTTTTAAGTAATTCTAGTAAATTGTGATCAAAACAGAATAATTTAATTTCGAAATGAATTGTTGACTTAAAGATTATCATGTAATTACGGCGCAGGTTTCAAATTAAACGAATTGACGATACAGTCCAATGTTTATTGATGCATTTCAAAAAAAACATATCGCGTTTACCACGGTCATAAAGTACACTTTCCTTAATTTTCTTCGAACAATTTCCCGATCCATTACTTAGACCTAGCGATTTAACACACCTGAGTGAATATCAATGATTAATTTCGATTTTTCCCAATATTTATTTAAAAATTATCATTAATCCTCACGGGATTTCAGCAGAATGTTGATATACACCTAACAATTCTTGAAAATTGAACAGCTTTGTCGAATGGCATTTATTATCAAAAGTAGAAAGAACTGGTTCTCAGTTGAATTTTCATTTAAAATATTTTTTTCAAATTTGCAGCTAATATATGCGCCGCATATTATGCAGGTCACAACAATAAAAATCATGTTGCGTTGGCATTGATGGAACTTAAAGTTTTATTGCAGCCATTCAATTGATTTTTTTTCTTTTAATTGCAGTACATTATTGAAACGTCTCAGCCGCCGTGTAAATACAACAATAATGGTGACACTAACGCTTCGACAGATATACAAAGCAAAAAGGCTAAAAGGCAACTCATGATGGCTACGTCTTTGTGCTTTGTCTTTATGGTAAGCTTAAGAGTTTTTGTATTATTCTATTAAATGACAGCCGGTGCGTCTTTCCCTTCTCAAAAAGTGATAATCATCAGTTATCGACCACATTCGCCTCTGGTGAACGTTGTATTACATACCGAAATGTATGTTCAAATGATTGAAGTAATAGATTTAGAAAGCTTCTGATTCTCCAACAGAGCTAACACAATTCGTCAGATTCATGTTACTCTTTCATGTCAGCGAAAAAAAACTAAAAATAAATTATTTCTTAGATCGCAGAACTAATTGGTGGCTACTTCGCTGGAAGTCTGGCAATAATGGCAGATGCGGCTCATTTACTTACCGATTGTATTAGCTTTATTGTTGCTATAATTGCGATTTGGTGGGCGAAAAAGCCCGCAGATGATAGAATGTCATTCGGATATAAAAGATTGGGTAAGTTGCAAATCTAAAAAATGAAGGAGTAGATTACCATCAACAAAACTTTTTTTTCATTTTGCAGAAGTTGCTGGTGCTGTGGTATCAATTCTGGGCATATGGTCACTAACGGCAATTTTATTTTATTTGGCAATCGATCGACTTGTAAGCAATGACTATGATATTAATGCCGACACAATGATGATTGTGTCTGCTATCGGTATTGCTATGAATATTGTGTAAGGCTTCCAACACATTGTTAGCGCTTACAGCTAATGAATTATTACGCAAACAATTCCAGAATGGCGTTCGTACTACACGGCTCTTGTCACGGTCATCATTCTCATTCGCTGTCACACGCACATTCTCACTCTCATTCGCACAGCCCGAAACCGATACGAAAACATAAGTACTCAACATTGAGTGATGACGCCTATCAATCGAATGACGATGAGCTCATTCGCAACAATAACTCGGCTCAAAATATTAACGGCTCTAACGTTCTATTAAGTAGAAGTGATAGCTTTTGCTCATATCGCTCGCCCAATCATAGCAGAACAAATTCGTTTAGTAAAAAGATTACCTCACTTGATGGACGAAAGCAAAGCATTCCGTCCGCTTCGCCATCAGCAATGCTCCAAATTAAGTTAACCGAAACTATGAATCACCGAAACAGTTTCGACGGAGCGGCAGATCGCAATTTCAATCAGCACAAGCATCGACATGGTCAAGATGATGGTAAAACCGGATGTGAAACTAGCGAAGAACAAACCAGTGAATTTTCGAAGAAAAATATTAATATTCAAGCGGCTGTGATACATGTGTTAGGTGATTTTATACAAAGTATTGGAGTGTTTGTAGCAGCTTTAGTTATAAAGATTTATGTAAGTTGCATGGATAATGATTTTGTGATAGTCAAGTGTTATAACCGATTTTTTCCTTTTCACAACAGCCCGGTGCAAAAATAGCCGATCCAATTTGTACATTTGTGTTCTCAATAATTGTAATTTTCACGACTGTTCGAATAATGAAAGAGTCGCTGGCAGTTCTTTTAGATGCCGTGCCGAAAAGTATAAAATTATCGGATTTAAACGAACAATTATCTAGGATCGACGGAGTATGGTACTTAATAAACAGCTTCGATTTTGCTATTTTCTTAATGATCAAACATTTTTTCGTTCATGCAGCTCTGTACACTTTCTTAACGTTTGGAGCGTTACCACAAATCATCATCTAATGTCGGCGCATATACTGATAGGTAAACTTTTTTTTAGAATTGAATTCGCGCGTTAGTTTACAGCTTTAAAAATGTAAATTTTCTTTACATTAGACGCTCACGCCAGCTCAGAGTATGTACTTTATACAGCAACGAGGTTAGCTCGAAAGAAATTCGATATTAAGAGTTCAACGCTACAAATTGAACGTCAAGCTTACGATACGAACAACATTTTAGAACCAGAATTTTGTGTAACTTAATTTCTATTGTTACTTAAAGAGTATTATTAGGGAAAATATTTTTTGAAAAATCTATAGATGTATGGCACCCGTACATTATTTTCGTTATTCTGTAACTAATATTAGTTTTAGAACAGTAAATGAGTCTGAATAAAAAAAAGATCTTTTATGACAAGTCAGGCACTGGAAATCATCATTGCACTCAAAATTCGACGACATGAGAATGAGTATCGGCCACTTTCTGAAAAAAATGACGAGTAGTCGACGTACTCACACTTTCTTATTTCTTTTACAAAATGTAAAAGGGGTGAAGAAACGGCGAGACTTGCTGAAGAAATAGTGAGTTGATTACTCTTCATTCCTACGTGAACTCACCAATGAAATCATCGAACCCATTCTTCATTGTGTAAAAATAAGCGTTATTTGAACTTAATTGTTTTGGGAAATGAGGTAAGTTTTTATCGGTTTAACAGCAGAAGTGGGTAAAAAATGGTAGAAAAATAATTAGATTTATTCGTATTTAAGGACTCATGTTTTAAGCACTACGGTAATTCGGTAAAAATTAAATTTTTTTTGAAATTAGAGACTTTGTTGATGTTTAGAATCGCTAGCTAATGATTCAGAATATTGTTTGTTGTTTTTTCAAAATCACAAAATTTTAATCGAAATGTAAAACGGATTCTGTGTGATTTTGCAAAATTCAAATTGAATTCTGAAGCGAACACAGAATGGTTTTAATAGTTACAAGAACTGTAAAGGGTGTTTTATGTTCGAAGAATGGTAAATGGTTCGAGACGATGGCTTGCTTCATACGCAAAAGGTCTGGGGGGTACAACAAAAATTTTATTTCCAAAATTCAATTTCATTTCAACTGTCTTGCAATCTTCATGCATTAAAATTATCTCAATGTTCAGAACACCACCCAAGCAATGCAACATTTAGAATAGAATTTAAACGTTTCCTCGGTTTTCCCCCAAAAAAACAGGCAACTCTCTAAATAATGAGAAATTATTGTTTGAATTTTGAAAACCACCATCGGCAACTCGAAGTGAATTGATTTCCATTCGTTCATCATTCTAGGATTTAGAACTGAACTTTGAATTGAATTGGATGAAGAAGTGTTTTACAATTATTATTGCAGTGGATATCGATTAAGGTTTGAATGGTTTCCTCTAAAATAAAGCATATGATTTGTCAGAAATATGAGGAAATTATTGATTAAATTCTGCATTCCACATAGCCAGATTTCCACTCATTTTCATAGAAATTGACGGGCTTAAATTTTCGCAAAAATCTGAGTATAAGGCTAACTGACTGCTAATATGTGAAATTACTTTGACATTACTTATCTACCCTATATTATATCGATGGTCTGTCGCTGTCCTCACATCTGCGGTCTCACAATAATAATGTTTGCTGATTTTTAATCATACTGCGTGGTATACGTACTTTAACATGTTTAGTTTACTCATTATTTATCTAACGAAAAACAAATGTCGTTCAAGGACGTTGTCAATATAAGCTTTTATTGTATTGTCGTGAATATATCAACATTAAATACTGTTTTTCAGGGTATTATACCGAACACTAATTATGCCATAGTGTCCGATATGAGTGTCGTCATCATTATTCATCTAGAGTTTATAAGTCCTACATTTTTATGTCGATACGTTTGTGCCAATACAATAATACCACATTGTGTAATCTACAAGAGAGTATTACGCGTGCAATATACTCTCGTTTTGCGTAATATACACTCGAGCAACGCACTTCAAGCAAAAGTAGTACTCTAAATAGGGTACTGAAACTTGACAGTGCTCCATACAAAATTTTACACTGTAAAAAGAGTGGGGATAAAATTTCATACAAAAAGTACTCTATTTGGCAGCTGTCATTAATAGCACTTTTGCTTGAAGTGCGTTGACTCGAGTCATTAATGCTGGCCGTATTCACCGGTAACATAATGTATTTTTATCTGGAAAAATTGCTTAAATTGTCAAAACAAACGTTAAAACGTTTGACTATGATTTACAATGTAAATTTTACATAGCGGAAAACGTCAGATATCAGACTGATCAAATAAAAGTGTTTCGTTCAATTGTTCAATAATAATGATAACAATGAAAATTCATGTATGTAATAAAAGAGAACAAAACAAACGAAATTAGGGTGTAACATCCTTAGGGTATTGTGTACACAAAAGTTAATTACGATCAACGCAAGTTGGAAGAAGTATTTAATTCACGAATACACCAAGCTTGTGTTCAATGTTCATAAGAATTCTATGAGCTCAAGAGAACTGATAAGGTTGAATTAGTTGGTAGAACTGTTGCCTGTATGAAAACAAACCACTTTGATATATCAATAGTAGATTACATTGGATGCTGCGGAGGTAGTTCATTACATGAGGGATCAATTTTGTGATACGAGCCGAACTCACAAGTGGGGTTTTAGGCAACAAGCTTTGGAAATGGTTATTTTGACAAGTGTAGAGTTTGCATATCCGAGCCGAAGGCGAGGTATGCAACTACACGAGTCAAAATAACCGTTTCCAAAGCAAATTTTAGAAGACTAACAGGACATGATTTGTTATATAAATATTTGGATCGCATTGGAAGGTGTAACATCGCCGAAATGTATTTTCTGTAACGTTGATGATGAAACATAAATATTTTTGACTAAAATGTTTAACGCATCAGAAAAAATGGGCTGTATTCTGGCGTTATGGACTTGGTCTGATTAGGCAACCTGTAGAAAGTTTAAAAAAAATTGTCGTTGCTACTCCATTCTAACAACCTGTAATCATTATTGGTTTTTCTAACCACCTAACCATGTCAATATTACGAATATTAAGTGGTCCACGTGTTTCATAACGTTACTATAAAAGGAAAATTTGCAACGTTGTGTCTTTAGACACGTTTAAACTTGGAATTAGTGCCTTTGAAGTTTTAAAAAAATATCCTGTAAAGATTTGGGAAACCGATAGGTATTTACTGTCAAAACTGACAAACTCTAAAGCAATATCATAAAGTCGCGAAAATTTATTTATTTTTATTAATAATTTTGTCTTCTTATAAGTTTTTTGTGGACCATATTATGTGAATTTTGATTAGCCAGTAAAGAGCCAATTTTCATTATATCGTTTTTTTCACTTAAGCGCACGGTCGCTAAACAAATAATCTAGATCCTAGATAAACTTTAGTTTATTGTTTAATTTTTGTGTTGATTTGATGTATCAAATAATTGATGTTTGATGGATTCGTCAGAGTTAGATACAGATTATTGAAGAAAAATCGTGTAAGACAGAAAACCACGCTAAATATGCGAATATTTCCATACCTTTTTTTTCATAATGTCATTGCAAAGTTACCATTAAGGCTAATGGTCAAGCTAATGGTATTATTGGTATCAAAATACTACTCTATTTGACGTGTAAAAACCTCTATTACCCTGCTAGGTGCTTTGATCTTCTTTATTTTATGAAAATAAAGAGTGAATTTCAACCAGATTGTACAATTTTTATGATGGTTCTTTTTCACTGCACACGTTAGACTGGTTTATCATTTTTCGTGCACCAAAAAACGGGAAACAATTCGGCTAATTGACTACACATCCTTGAAGGAATTACCGGAGCATTAAGCATTTTTGCAACGCTAAAACGGAATCTGCGCATCGTTTTTGGTATTTAAAATTAAAACCAGAAGATCACACAGTTATTCGCTGGTTCTTCGTTCGTCATTTATCAGTATTTTCTTTAATTTACTTTCAATTTCTCTTATTTCCAGTCAATTCCTTGTTCACTCGTGGAATTTTGAAAACCGACACATTTTCTGTTTCGTCGTTTAGTGGTTTTTTATGAATTTTGCATGCATTTTTATATGGACAAATGAGAAACTCAAGTAAAACACAGAAACAGAAAATGTGTCGGTTTTCCAAATTCCGTGTGTGTAACTCCATAAATTTCTAGTATTTTCTTCAATTACTATTAATTACTGGATGCTCCAGCAACATGAAACTAGAATTGATTAAATTCGACGGTTTTTGTTCATTTTATTTAAAATTGTAGGAAATCTTAGAAAATTAAAGAAAATTTTTAGAAAGTTTAGAAAATATCGTGGAATTAGGAGAAATCTAATCCGGTAATTAGAAGGAATTGAAAGGAATTAGTAATTGATTTGCCACCCTTTTGGCCAGTGAGTTCCCCCTCGACCACTATGTCTCTTACCATGTGTATTCTGTTTATTCGTCGTTGTCCTCGTCTGAGCTTTATGCATGTATCCACAGCCCGTTGCCAAATCGGAACGTATAAAAGTCTGGATTCGTTTTAATATGATGCTTCGATTCGTGGCAAAAACGTTAATTCATGGAAAGGTCCGGAATATCTAAACATCTTGTAAACACGATAACTTGAGTAACTCTCAACCTATTTGTCTATTTTTGACTAACATTCAACTCAAACCTACATAGACAGATTTGCAAAAATTTATTCTACATTTTGTATTTAGAGTGTCATCTTGGAAAGCCATGGCACTTATGTTTTACCTACTTGCTGGCTTAGCAGCACTTTTATCAATAACATCGACCGTAACAGCGACAACGTATGGGGTGCATAATATCTATAATATTTGACTCTTGGCTTTTAATAATAGATTTCAAATTTTAGCAAAAACTGGAGAGTTCGGTTTTATTTAACAAAACTATGCCAATTCACAAATACAAGACCAAAACTGGTATGAAAGTCGTGATCGCTAAAACAGGTGGACCTCAAGTGAGAGGTTATGTCTGTTTAGGTAAAATATTATTATGATGTGCATGAGACGGCTTTGTGTTACAGCGACGCACTCCAAGAACAGGCAAAATACCAGATTTTCTTAACGGTCAAAAAGCCGCTTATTTTGGTCCTTACAGTCCAACTTAAAAACTAAATTTTTATGAAATATTCTGACTACTGCGTTGAGTGGGTCGAGTGGGCCCCTTAGTTTAAATCTGTTCGTGTGCCTGTTTGGAGTGCGTTGGTTACAAATATTAGATTGACAGTGCTCTACAATTTCTTCACTTTTCCTTTGAATTATAGCGACTAACGCTCACGATGACAACGGAATACCACATTGCTTAGAACATTTGGTGTTTCAAGGTATGTTAATTTTCAAAAAAGAATGGTTTGTTTCGTTAACTCCTCTAGTTCTAAAACTTGTACAAGGGCGAAAAAGCTCTTTATGCCAAAGACTGTAGTGCATCACTCCAGTTTTGCATATAGAAGAAGACATTTAATATCAAGCTCCCAGCTGAGTTCACAGTTTCAGAGTTTGAGGAAGCAACCAAAAGCTACGTTGAAGAACAGTGTGAATTATATTATTCATCACTGCCTTCTGATTGTTTCTAGATTTGACATATCCTTCTAGTCAGATGATAATCAAAATTATGCAAAATTTATAGGTAGTGAAGACTATCCATACACAGGGTCGTTGAATCTAATTGCGAATCGATGCTACGCGTTTGGAACCAACGCTTTCACTGGTAAAATAATTTCTTACAGAAAAAGTTTCCTTATCTAATTGTTTAACGGTGTTTTATAGCGAAGGATCGTACGTGTTATTATAGTTCACACGTTGGAAAAAATGGGTTTTTGGCACTACTGCCTGTTTTTCTGGATCACATTTTGTATCCAACATTGACGGTGAGTAAATTCTAGATATCTAAATCAGCATGAAGTGAAGAAAAAAAATTGAATTTGGCTTGCAATAAAGAACACTTTGCTAAATGGATTTTTGGTTTACTGTTAATTGGGATCTTCACAACATCTTGAGCTAAAGAATTGTGCCCACAATTATTGCAATACGAAAACCTGGACTACTTTCAGAAATCTACCTTCACCACTGAAGTGTATCATGTGACTGGCGAAGGAGAAGATGGGGGAGTTGTGTTTTCCGAAATGGAAGCTGCGTCAGTCGATTACAACTGGCGGGCATTGCTACGCACAGTGCATAAAGATTCTGGTTATGCTTCCGACACGGGTGGATCTTTGCCCAATTTAAGAGAAAATACAACACACCAACAGGTAAAAATAGATATTTTGCTAACATGTGCCTAAATGAAAATTTTGCGCAATAGATGTGAAAATTGTTAACCCGAGGCGAATCCGAGGTTGACAACACATCGTATGCGTAAAATTCCAGTTTAGACACGAGTTAGAAACAAGATTTTATGTACAGTAGTGGGATCTTCATTTTACCAAACGTCACTTTTACGCGCTAGTGCGCAAAAGTATTACATGAAAATCCATTTGATCGCACTATTGTACATAAAGTATATCTTTTTGTACGAAAACGATTTTATTTTTGCAAATTTCGTACTCGCATACAGAATGTGGCTTATCACAAAAAATTCTATCGACCGGAAAATCTTTGCATAACAGTGTTAGGAGATGTGTCAATCGACGATGTAATGAAATCCATTCAGAAAGTAGAGAAGAAAATCGCATCCAAACCAAAACTACCTAGATGGACCAGACCATGGAAAGTGAGACTGCCTGCGCTAAAAACAACTACAGTAAAAACACTACTACCAGCTAGTAACGAAGGTGCCACTGATATATACATTGCGTGGCGTGCTCCGAATCCAGTCGTCCGATTCCGAAAATTGACGGCATTTGAATATTTGTTGCCATATCTAGCCAGTAGTGCGAAACCGGAAGATTTCTATTCCAGTAGTGTCACCGGAGGTGTTTACGATTTCACTCTTTACTTTCACTTTTTTGATGTTCCATTGGATAAGACACACTTGGTGTATCCAGCGTTGATCAAGTGGTTGCGAAAATATAGGAAAAGTAAGTGAACCTAATGTGACATGAGTCAGCAATCGAGAACTTAAGAACTTACAAATTTCCTGATCTTTTAGGAACCGAAGAGATTGATATGGATTATATTCGGGATCAAATTGAAGATTCTATCGCCTCATATGCGAACTCTCTAGAAACGAATCCGTATGACACGATTTCAGCGGCAATTGCTGACGATTTTCTTTATGGCACTACAAGAAACGATGTAAGAGAATGAATTTTTAGCAACAAAAAATTCATAACAAAACTATTTTTTTCAGTTCAGAAATCGCATGAACGCCATCGATCAGCTTAAGTATCTCGCTAAGGCTCCCAAGTCATATTGGATTAACCTGATAGACGACTACTTTGTGGATGTAAGTTCTGGTAGTGAAGAAGCTGGATGATTTTTTTACAGTTTGTTTCTGCGTAGACAGCATATGCACAATCCATTGGCATTCCTAGTAAAGCGGAACTTGACCGTTTGACGAAAGAAAATGAAGAACTAGTCCCAAAGCGCAAAGCGAAATTGGGTCCAGAAGGATTGAAAAAGAAAGCAGAGGAATTGGCTGATGCTATTGCGATAAATTCACGACCAGTGCCAGACTCGGTGATTACTTCGGTACCTGTACCAAGTATTGGAGACATTGACTTCTTTGACGTTGAAATTTATCGTACCAATGACGACAATGCCAACCAACCGGAAGGATTGGACTTAGATTCGTGGCCGATTTATGCGGAAGCGTACGATTGTCGCACAAATTATATTTACGTTAGTTTGTTGTGTGCAAAATTACTTCAAACTGAAAAGCATTGAACATTTATTTCTGCTTTAGATAACGATTACAATCTTTACCGGTGATGTGAAACCGACCCTTCGACCTTATTTGTATTTGTTGTTGAAATTGATGGCTGAGTCAAAAATCAATCATGACGCCGAAATGGATGCTCTCAATGACTTTGAAACGATTAGTTTTGATTATCGTATGGGTCTGACCGAACCGTTGAAGTCATTCAGTTGTGGATCATTTTCGCAGACAGCGTCAGTGTTAATGCAAGTGGAGCAATGGCAATACGATATCGGCATTAAGTATCTCTTGGCCCGGCTTCAATACACTACATTCAATGCAACGATGATAAAAGATGCGGCGTCGTCATTGTTGAACGATTATATTCCGTCGGCCTTGAATCACGAATATGCATCAATTGATTTACTGAACTCTATGTATTACAAAGCAGGTAAGGCTCACTGACTATGGTTATAAGACCTTGGGAAGATTGAAATATCAGCCGTTACATTCATCATCGATACATGAAATTCATTTAACAGATTCCAATTCGAGAATGTATTCGACATTGATTCAGAAAAAGTTCCTAACTTCTCTCATCGCATCGATGGATGACGAAACTGCTGCAAAGCAGATCTTAGATGACATTCGAATTTTACGTGAGCAAGTAATTTCGACAGCGAATCTAGCCGTACACATAACGGCAGATTTCACTAAACTAATTAAATCGAAAGTGGATTTGAATGCTCCGTGGAAACTTTTCAACTTTGGACCGGGTTCGAAAACGTATGTCTGATTTTCACATTGAGGAAGATGTTTCCTGCAACGTTTAACAATCTTTAATATCAATCGCGCAGACTCAATGTGGTTTCCAATACAGAGGTTATGGTCGATGTGGCGTCGATAAGTGGTCAGGGAGAAATCGTTGGAGTTGATCAAGAGACGTCGTATGTGTCTCAACATTCACCGGGAGTAGTCTATAGCGATCCAGATTTACCGGCTTTGACTGTTGCTTGTGCATATTGTACACAAATTATGGCGTCGCGTACGAAGTCCTGGCTATTCTTATTATTACAGATTGTTCCTTATTCCATCCGACGGTGTAGTCGAATTTCAATTATACAAAGCTTCGGATGTCGTTCGTGCATACAACGAATCGATGAAAGTTATCGTAAGACCATCGAATCGTTATCTAACTGTTGTCTAAGCTAAAATACTTCCGTTTCCGACCAGAACGAACTAACTCAACCGGACGCTGTGTGGAACCAAAATTTAATTGATTCGGCTAGAAGTGCAGCAATTTATGTGGTTGTCAATCGAGTCCCAAAATTGGTTAGCGTACATCAAGAGTCATTAAATTTGTCATTCGAAAAAGTTGCCGATAGTTACATCAAGGACCTCGTTTCCGTGAGTTTAGATTTTAGAAAATTACACACCTTCGCGGCTGGCAGGCGAACTTAACTTTTTCCTCTTCAATGTTCAGAAAATTTCAGCCGTCACCGTCGACGATGTGAAACGCGTTGCACAAAAGTATATGACGAAAATCTTTTCGAAAACGGAAGCAAAAACGGCCATTGTGTGTAATGGAAAAGAAGGCCCAAAAATAGCAGAAGGTTTAAAGAAGTGAGTTTCGTCGCAAATTTTGAAACTTATCTTAGAACATAATTCATATTGAATGTTTTTCCATCCATTTGCAGCCTCGGTTACGATTTGCCCTATCGGACATCATGGGAAGAGACGTTGCTTAATAAATAGAATTCTTTGTACGTTATTGTTGTATGATTTCTGTTTCGTGTCTGTACGCTGTTGCTAAATTCAAATAAAAGAAAATTAAGAAATAAATATAAAAATGTCATTTTGACCTCACCCGAAAGTTCTAAATATAATTTTTTGAAATTTTAAAAAACATTTCTAAACATGTATGGGCTCGAGATTCCTACTAAAAAAGACGATTGCTTCTGTAGAGGCCCCGAATAATGAGTCACTTTCGACCAAAATCAAGAAGTAAAAGTAAGAACCAAATTCGTAAATACCTCGTGACGCCATCAAATTACGAGGACGGTGTTTGTACTACATTCGTACACAGAACAGTTGTTGATCTCATCAACGCAAATTGTCCAAATGTTGGAGTGTTTTCAACACGTCTTAAAATTTTAATTTGAAGTGACAAAAGTTATCAAGTTAGTAATAAAGTTACGAATTGATTAGAATCGTCGTGCAGGATAAATTTCGAAATTATGCAACGATGAAGACCAAGTACACAAAAAGGGCAGAAGATTTTCTAAACATACAAACAGTCAATGTCAATGGAAAGGAAAGAGATTACCGTTCCATGATGGAGGAGATGTTCATCATTAATTGTTTTTTCACTTAGTGAAAATACGTTCATCGACTGACGCTACTGCTACTAGCTGAATAAAAAAAAATTCAAGAAAAAAGCTGACAGAAAATTTAGAGTTTCAACACGGCAGAGTAAAATAAACCAAGCAGGAGCAGTTCATTTTCGAAACGTCAAATAAGATACCTGATACATTGCATGAAAATGAACTCAAATGAACACTGACATATATTTTAAATAATTTTATTCGTAAAAAAATATGGCTACTGGATTATTCAGGTCCCTAGTCGAATCTAGCGCTCCTGCCTGGTTTACTTAACTCTGCCGTGGTTTCAAACGCTTTACATGTCAACGATATGAGCAATTTAGAGCATTTTTTCTTTTTATTTGAATTCAAATCTTACCATATCGTTGACATTTGAAACCCTAAAATTTCTGTGAACTGTTTTCCTAATGATGAATCGACTATAAGACATAAATGTTCAAATAGTGGGCAAGTTGAAAATGGTGAGATTTCATCAACTGAAGCGACCATTACAATTTTTCATGCCTTGGGCAAAAATTACGGAATTTTTCTCGTAATTTGGGCCCTCGGCATGAAAAGTTGTATACGCATCTGTTGTGGACGGTTTATTTTAGGCACTTTCGCTTGTCGCCCTCACTTCGTTCGGGCTACAACTCGCGAAATTGCCTAAAATATACCGTCCACAACAGATACGTAAATAACTATTTTCTGGCTTGCTCCGCTTGCGGTTTCACCGAAACTCAAGTACTTAGGTACTAGTTTAACATACAATTCTAACTGCCTGGTCTACACGGGCCACGATTATAAATATAGTTTGAAAATTTTACTTACTTAAAAATTTTGTTTGGTAGAACACTAGCGACTAACTAGGAGGACGTTTGTAAGATTTCTGACGCAAGCTTACACCACACGTAAACATTTGCGATAGTAAACTGCCTTTACCTGGCCTCGATGGAAATCTGTTACTTCTTTAGTTTTGACATATTTTTGCTATATAGAGAATAATTTATTTTAACAATAAATGTGCTGCCCAATTAAATTAGGTTGCTTTACTACACAGCATATCGATCGATCAAAAGATATTATAATTACTAACAATATGTTGAATTTAGAGTTTTAGTTTGAAATTAATTATAAATGTGATTATGTATGATGTGGATTGTTGCACTTAAAATTTCTTCTGTCATTGACTTTAATTTAGATTTGTTTAGCCTAAAACGGTCGAAAAATTTTAAAACGCTCTCGCCAAATGTTCCTCTACTTCCGAACCATAACCCTTTTACTGTCCAGTCACTGTAGTTGTATGTGTTTTTGTACTTTTCTTTATAGAATGGAATGCATCCTTCATATATCGAACGTTTTTCGTTGACAATTTTCATATCTTGTTCATGATCGTTCACTTCATAACGGATCGTCGGGTCGAGACCATTAGCCAGAGATCATCTTTTACTTTGTTCATTGTTGTTGATAACAGATGGTTAACCATACGATTCACTGTAACACGACAGAGTTTATTTTACTCTGCCGTGATTGTAAGCATACATCTGAATCAAATTGTTTGGCCGAAGTAAAAATAGGCTACATTCTTTACATTGAAGTTGTGAAAGATAATACAAATTTTATGAATGAAACGTCAATGTCACTGTCAAAAGCATTGATGTGTTTTTGTTTTGAATTGTTCCGATAAATTTTATCATCAAAAATTTGGTTGATCTAAATTGAGTACCTAACAATGTTTAAACGGGCAATTTCACTTAATTCTCATTTGAGACAATTCATCACGAGAAATGCGAACGCTAGGTAAAAATAGATGGAAAATCATGCTGCTTTTATGCGGAAATGTTACGAAATTCAAACTACGACTCAAATGATTTCCTTCTAGATCGATCTCCTCAATCAATTATAAAACGCATCAAATCAACCAAACGAAAAGCTTGTTACAACCGAAACAACAATTTGCTCCAGTTATCCGATCAATGTTTATACAAACACAAGACACCCCAAATCCGGACAGCCTGAAATTCCTACCCGGCATTGAAGTGTTGGGTCAGGGATCCACATTAGATTTTCCTACTGGCAGTAGTGCTTACTGTAGCCCATTGGCAAAATTAATATTTCGCATTGAGGGCGTGCGTTCCGTATTCTTTGGTCCAGACTTCATCACAGTTTCGAAACTCGAAGACGCCGAATGGAGCCTATTGAAGCCGGAAATTTTTGCGGTAATCATGGACTTCTTTGCGAGTGGATTGCCAATTGTAACGGATGCTCAACCGAAAAACGATACACGTAAATTCAAGCATGTTGATTGTTCGTATAGGTTGGTTCTAATCCGTTTTCGTTGCTCTATTTTTTCAGAGATTAATGATGATGACAGTGAAACGGTAATGATGATCAAAGAATTGTTGGATACAAGAATTCGACCCACGGTACAGGAAGATGGAGGTGATATCATTTTTATGGCGTATGAAGATGGCATAGTGAAGCTTAAAATGCAGGTAGGTGTGAAGAGTTCGCTAGGCTCTGAATCTTTCTGAATCTCTGAACCTCTGACTCAACACTTTTCCTTTAAGGCCAGGTGAATTTGTTTACAAATTTTGCGATAGTAAACACCTTCATCTGGCCTTAACGGAAATTGTAGTCGCAGCTTGTTAACCGTTAACCAAATCAAACTTTAATTTCAGGGCTCCTGTTCGTCATGCCCGAGTTCAATTGTTACGTTGAAGAATGGTGTTCAAAACATGCTGCAATTCTACATACCAGAAGTTGTTAGTGTTGAGCAAGTTTTCGATAAATCCGACGAGGTAATTGCAAAAGAGTTTGATAAATTAGAAGAGAAAATCATGAAAAAGGACCCGACAAACACTTGAGAAACTTGCTAAAGGCAATGTCTAAAATAGAATTGGTTTTATTGCTGTCGTCAATTTAAAAATAAAAATAAAATAAAATACACCAAGCACTGCAGAGCTACAGTTTTTTTCGTTTTGGTGGACACAATGTCGAATGTTCGCCCTCGTCTCGTCGTCTTGAATAACGCGTCATATTTAGTTTTGATAATTTGCTCAAGTTATCCCAACTGGATACATGAATTGGTGCCTGTCGATTAATATTCGTGGACTGAATTTCATTCACAATTTCGGATAATGCGTCTAGCATTGTTCGTCTCTGTAATTCATTCTGTGGCAGTACATTCAGCTCCACATTCTTTGGTTTCAGGTACAACAAAAAATCCCTAATTTCCGACATACTCGAATGATTGGAGTAACATACTCGAACATTCTTGTTTTCGTCTAATTTCACGATATCTGACGATTCCTGCCATTGTCTCCACAGCATAGCAGTGGGTTTGATTACACGTATTAGCGCTGGATCGATATCTGGATTACACGTAAGGCTCCTCCCGTTTTTGTTGTAATAATCAAAGCAGGCATGTATTGGACTCTTTGATGGGACTGTGGTGAACACGTTGTCCAATTCCGGAATGTACCGATACTTCTCCATTTCACTTTCATTAATGTGAATTTTCACTTTCAACCGCTTTCCAATTTCAATGTAAAGCATTTCGTAGCCGTATCGAGCCGGCATCTTCAACGAAATGACATGCTTCGGGCTTTTACCGATCCATTCATTGATTATTTTACATATTGTCGTTGCACTACGAATCTGGCCGGGAAAGTTGAGATAATCGGTCGATAGAAATGTCGAGTCGATGTAAATGGTGTCAATTGATCCGACCAGGTTTTTCAGTCGTTTTATCTTTTCCATGTGTCGTTTCGATAAACTGTGAAGAGGACATAAAATGAATGTTTCGTCGACTGTTTGTTCCGTTGTTATCTCATATACCGAAAATCACCCGTGTAGAGAACCTTAACATTTTCCTGCTCCAACAGAAACATGACGGACCCAGGGCAGTGGAACGCTGCCACAGTTGTTACTGTAACGAATCGTGTGACTCCGTCCACATCTGAGTACTTTATAGGTGTTGGTTCTACAAAAAACATAGAATTACGCAACATGACGAAACCACAAAGCTTTTCTTTTACCATTTTCTTTCAGTACCACCAACTCTTTGATATTCGGATATTGCTTTTTGACTATAACCGACGATATCGGCGATAGGTATAATGGTCCCGGTATTCCATTCGGGTTGTCCAAACCCATCATATGATCGGCATGACAATGAGATAGTAGAAAGACAGTTGATCTCAGATTTTCGTTGTCGAATCGGTCTATCGATAATGATGGAAACTCCTTCATAACGCCAGTGAATGTACTCATTTTGGTCTGCCTATTGCTGGAGTGTTAAATGCCTTCCAATACTAGCTAACTTTCATGCTCTACAATGTTCACAGTTTACACAAACTTTTCGACAGTTTTAGCACCACAAAAACAAGAGATGAGATCACACTGGGATCATAACAAATAAAATATTTTTGAATTTTGATTCGGACGACGGTAGACGTCTTTGATACATATAACCTTCTTTCGAGAATTTTAATTTTTTTAAATTGAATAACTCGATTAAGCCTTGTAGACACCACGAGAAGACTATGTTCCCCATCAAGATCCCATACTTTTGCTTTATGATTAGTTTTGTATCTGTAAGGCTTCAGTTAATACTGAAAACAAAATCTCTCTACTCACGAGAAAAGACATTCGAATGTGTGTACTAGAAGCGAGTGTAGCGCACCCACCGACAATATCGCGAATTTTTATCCGATTGCATTTGCATACCCCTAATATTTTTCCATACCATTCTGACATTCATAACAGAAAACAAACATTCTCTCTTTCAAATTTTATTTTCATTTGCTTTATGAAAAGTAAGCTTTTAATCGGAAAATTGAAAACACTTATCAATACTACTATACAAAGGAGTAAGATGGCTTGGCGTTCCAAAGGAAAAGACAACCCGGAATTGATAAGTCAACTCGAACGTATGTTTCGTTTATTTTTATTATCTCTGTTTGATGAAACTATATGGAAGATTATGACCGTATTGAATGTAAAAAGGCGTACGACGTTACGTATTTTTAAGTGGATTAGTCAAAGCCAACATTACCAAGCTAGATTTTCGCGCATTAGAAATGTTTTCTAATTATGCAATTAATGCAGTTCACATCAGTCTTTACACAATCTTAGTCCAATGCAATTAACTAACGATATGAAGTGGTATAAGAACTGATTTTTTCCCTGCTTTTAAAATCTGCATAAAGATGAAGGATCAGTTTCTACAGTGTGTCTCCTGATAACACTCTGCTCTCACTTTATAAACAAGAATATTTTTCTTTTTCAGTTAATGGAGTGATCAAAAATCCAATAGTTAAGGCAGCAATGCTAGCTACTGATCGCAAATATTATTGTCCTCATAATCCGTACACAGATGCACCTCAAACAATCGGTCACAGTGTCACCATCAGTGCTCCTCATATGGTAGAAGAGTTATTTTCAGTTGAAATTCCAAGACTTTTGACCAATACCTTTTATCATCACAGCATGCGTACGCACTCGATCTCTTGCTGGATAAATTACATTCGGAGTGCAAGGTTCTAGATGTTGGTTCCGGATCAGGATACTTAACGGCCTGTTTTGCTCGGGCAATTACTTCGAAGGAAGGTGCAAACAATGCATTGGTTGTGGGAATTGAGCATCAACCAGAACTGGTTGAAAAGGGTATTGACAATATTAGCAAAGATGACGGTTCACTGCTGGATTCAGGAAAGGTGCTCATAGTTGGTAAGGACAAATTATTAGTAGAAATTTGCCATTGGAAGCAATTGACTGACATTGGTTTTTCAGAGGGAGATGGTAGACTTGGTTATTTGAAAGAGGTAAGCTTAGAGGCGTCATCAATTCATGTGAACTGTGAGCCTAATCGACACATTTTTTTCAATTATCAGGCACCATACGATGCTATACATGTTGGAGCAACATCCCCGACAATACCTGCGGCAGTAAGTTTCTGAATTATTTCAATGAATAAGTTCCTCTAATATGTTGTCGTTTAATAGTTGCTGGATCAGCTCAAGAACGGTGGCAGAATGGTTTGTCCTATTGGTCCTGAGGATGGTAATCAGTACCTGGAACAATTTGATAAAGACTTTGAAGGTGTAATTCATCAAAAACGATTGTATGGCGTTAGATATGTTCCATTGACCGATTTACGACGATCTTGACTGTGGTTCATCCTGCGAATCGTAATAATTACATTTTTGGTTTTCATTCTTGTTTTACATGTAATTCATGTGCTTTAAATTGATTTTGCGTTATAATAACTACAATTGAGTGTTTTGTTCGGTGAATAATGTTCTGCACAACGAAGCGAAAATCCACATTCGTGATGGTGATGACGAGAATTTATCATTTCGTATTGGAAACTGGGACGTTTCTTTTATGATTAATTTGTTCCAAGCTGTTCCATAAACACAAGTGGTCTACTTCCCAAACAACGAATGTTTTAATATTTTTTTGCGAAAATTAAGATGGTAATTTGTCACTTAAGAGTAATCTACATATGGCTAAATTGTTGCCTACATTTCGGGGCAAAATTATTATTATTTTGATGACAATTTTGGACTCGCTTTCTTTTTGGAAAACGTACGACCATCGTTTGGTGTTAAAATGTGTTAGCTTTCAGTAAAAATTTAAATGTTTGTGGTGATGTGACCTCAGTCCGAGAAAACTCAATATTTCACGAAAATTGACACATATTTAGAGTTTTTTCGGAGTTAGGTTACATCACCACAAACATTTAAATTTTTGCTAAAAACTAACACATTTTAACACTAAACGATGGTTGTACTTTTCCGAAAAAGTGTACGAGTCCATAATTATCATCAAAATGATAATAATTTTGCCCGAAATGTAGGCAACAGTTTAGCCATGTGTAGATTCGTCTTAATATGGCTCTGAACAAGTCAGGTCTGATATGATCTTGAACCCGAAATCGAAAACCTGAAATTTTTCTAATCAGATTCGGAAAAGGATTCAGGCAACCTGATCGGCTTACCTGAGACTGAACTGAACTATTTTAAATCTGGCTCAGGTAAAAATTACCTTCAGGTAAGCCTGAGATAAAGCGGATCAAACCTGAACTGTTTCGAATCATTATTGTTTAACAGTTTTTCTGGTACATTTTGTCTACATCTGTGGCTTATACAATAAATACGCAAATCAAGGTACTCTTTAAATTATGATGCTTTCACCGTTGAATTTATAGTCTGACAAAGATATCAATTTCTAATTTATTATACTACTGATTCTAATCAAAATAAATCAAAATACTCTTAACGACATGAGCATTTTTTACAGTTAAAAATTGGAGTACTCCCCACAAGAAGCAGTACATTTAATCGGCTTACAGGTAATGTCAACCAAATTTGTATCTAAGTTTGCGTCAGCTGTTTTAATAGTTTCTTCTCCACATCCGCGCTTGGTATAGTGTTAAAACCCTATATTGTGGTGTGAGTGGACCAGCTGGTAAAACATATGAAGCAAACTTGGAACAAATTCGGTTGACAGTAACTGTAAATTTAGATTAAACATTTTTGTGTCATGTGGGAAGTGGCATGTGGTATCATGAATTTTTGGTTGTGACCTGAATGGTCTGTCTGCAGGTAGCTTTAGTAAAAACTCTTCATTAAATGGTTTCCATATATTTTAGAATTCAAAATCAGTTAAACTGTTTTGATTAAAAATGTTGTACTTAAAGTCTTAACATTCACATTTCAATTGGTATGTTGTTTTGCAAACAGGTGATTAGCCTTCACTAGATAGTAAAAGATGATCCAAAGTCTTACGCATACTTTCAATCAAATGATGTTCGTGCACCACACGAAGTTGGATATTTTTTGTAATAATTGCACCAACAACATATTTCCTTCGATTCGATAATTTCCTTGTACGTTGTCTCAAGTCCGAAGTTTCTAAATCCATAAATGGAAACATTAGCCATAAAGTGTTCGGTATTCATATCATAAGCAATTGCACTAAGTTCTTGTTTTAGTATGAATGTCGAGTTAATAAATGCTATTGCTGTTGGTGACTAATAAATAAAGTAAAAAAAATTGTCACCATTTTACGTATATAAAGATAATCAAGCATTATTGGTGATCGAACACTTACATTGAACGAAAATCCCACATAAGTTATGTGAGTCTTGTCGTCTTCAACATATTCGAAAGATCGGCTTGGAAACCGACTGACATTTGTTACATTTCGACTCTCAAAGTAAAGTAACTCGTCACCATACTGTCGAACACCGATTGCATTTTGCGAATATTGCTTCGCTTCCACGGATGGCACAGCATTTTTTACAAAGACCATTGCTAGACTTCTACTCTCAGCATTTTTTGACGCATGTTCGGGGAACACTTTCGAAAACTGAAGAGAATGTTGAAATTCTGCAGCATCGCCTGATAATTCAATAGATGCCGTAACATTCATTGCATTTGGGATGTGTATTGTCGCTTTAACGATTTTCTTTTCCCTTTCGACTAAAGTGAAATTTGCTGTGCTATTTACCTATGGGATATTATACATCGAATGAGACAGTGTAAATTTGTGAATTATTGGTTACAAACATTGGTAGTTATCTTGCAATAGTCAACTAGTGGACTAGTTGCACTGCCGACATACTCAAATAAAATCGTGTAGTTTTTCGGAATCGCTTGAGTTGCGTTTAATACTTTGTTTGTGTAAAAGTCCAGTCCTGATTAAAAGACATGTTTTTAAAATTGGAATACAAGGTTGGTACGCTGTAGATCATAATTCAAATGTTCAGAAGATTTTATCAGCATAAACTGATCTCGTAAATTTTGTTATCTTATTTCAATGTCTCATAATTCGGTTACGCATGGGTGTAAAACTTGTACTACGTCGCTGAAATGGTTACTTCTGCGTTCGATGAAAGCTTTTGTTTCGCTGAAATGGTTACTTCTGCGTTCAATGAAAACTTTTGATAACATTCTGACCTTTTTTCTTTCCATAAATATGTTCATCGCTGACACATTTGTTGAGTATTAGCAATAAACAAACAATCGAAAATGGAACATAGCACAACATTCTAATGATTGAGAAGACACAACTATGTGTGCCACTGAATTCAATGAAACTAAAATGAAAAATAGAATTTATGTTTTGGAATTGATAAGTGCGAATCATCGTGAACATTGTTCACTGAACAAATACGTTAGTCTAGTCGACACAGAATTTTCTTCGTTTCTTTACCATTGCAATTGTTGGTGATCTCCCTCCAGTTTAAAGAAGTAAGAAAATACCCTGAGAATATCGGTTAGAGATTTTAATATTCCATTTAAATAGCATTAAATCAAGCGAAGCACAGGCACTGTAAATAATCACTTCTTGATATGACATCACTAAGCTGACCCAATAATACTGCACAATGCATGCTTATAGTCTCCCGATGTTTCACTCTGTAAGGAAATTTAATTCAAATTCTGTAAAACTGTGTGAAGAAAGTGATTACCTTCACGGCACTAAGTAATGTCCGATCGAATAATCTTTCAAACTCTGATTTTATGCTTCCCAAATCAAGTTCCGAACGACTGACAATAATTCTGATCAAAGTGGCATCGTCGGTTCCCATACCTTCCATGGCGGCGAACAAACGTTTAGCAAAATAGGCAGAGGTTGATTGAACGCATTCAACTTAAAAATAAAATTTTTGAAAAGTCCATCGCTGTCAGGATATTTGACAATTACACTTACTTATTGTCAAAATTGCATCCCGTAAATCTCCACTCATCTCATCGTTAACAGCTTGTTCAATGGTTCTGCCGGACAAGTTCTTGTATTCGGTAAAAACGTAGCGTAAATGCGCAAAGCTGCCGTGCGATAGAACACGATTAAATACTTCTTCATCGGTTCCCAATTTTCCTTCACCAGCAGCAAACAATTCGACTGCCTGTTGTTTTGCCAATTCAATATCGACCGAGCCCGTCTGATCTCGAGCACCAGTTATTATCATTGTCAGTAGACGTCGAAAGTATCCTCCTGTTTCGCTACACAAATGCTGGGCCAGTGGTTTGTCATATACTAAATAGTAAATACAATTGACAGTACATTATACGCTTAAAGAGAAACCCAGAAACTTTATCTTACAATCCTCATAAGTTCCAATCAAACGAGATATTTCATCATTCGTCTTTGTGCACAATATCTCAATTAGTGTACTTTCGTCTGTACCCATGCCAGCCATGGCTTTATGCAGCTGTTTGCATAAATATTCGTCTGGTTTCACCATCAATGCAACGATAACATCCTCAAACCTTCCACCCAGTTCAGATTTAAGATCGTCAATCAGATCCCTTCCCAGTGAATTTTTAAACCAAAATGCAATTTCTTGCCGTTGGTCATTCGATCTAGCAGTGAGAATGTCGATGATAGCTTGCTCATCTGTACCGAATCCTTTCATCGCAGCTCGTAGGGTTTTTCCATCTTCTTCAGCATTGAAGTCTGCATATGGTACTATGGTTGGCGAATATTCCATCTGGGAAATCAATGAAATTCAAGTTGAATTAGGCTGAACCATTTTTGTAGTGGTTTCAGAGTAACTCAAGTTAGTTATTGACAGTTTTAAATTAAAATGCAATTAGTTTTAACAATCTCCAACTGAACGGATTTTCAATTAAAATTTGAGTAGTGTGTACCTGTTACAGACGGCAAGCATATGACCAGTATTATTATCGGGTCTATTACTTCCATAAATCAAAGTATTTTTAATCTGTTGATTTCAAATCTTGTACTTCAATTTTTTAAATTTTTTTAGCTACATAAAGGACCATACCCAGAGCTTGTTATTATTTTTGTCGTCGTTATCGATACCAGATGAATAGGCGTAGATGACGGTTGTACCGTGTTTTAAACCACAACATCTTTCGAACCATTGGTTAGATTGACATTATAAAGGGTTCAAAATCTCACAAATGATAGCTTGTAGGATTTTTTTTTATCGAAATCCGACCAATGAGTCCGAAGATATGGTCGTTTAAAAAATGATATCTAGTCTGTGTAATCTTTCGATTTACCTGATTATTCATTGATTGTAATCCAGTGCCTATTTTTCAGAAATTTTCCAAGTTTTTCGAAGTCTGCCAAATTTTCTGAAATTTACCAAATTTGTAGAGACTCACCAAATCTGCCGAAATTACCCAAATTTAAAAAAAAATATAAATTTTCCTAACTTTGGCAGACTTTTCTAAATTTTAACAACTTAAAAAACGCAAAAAGTAGACCCTGAATGGTATCAGAATGAGTATCGTCTCGATAGGCACTAGCATTTTTTAGTAGATTCACTAAATTTCTTATTGTTTGTACAGCTGGGCATACAGAATAATGATTTTGTAAATTTTCAAAACGTTTCAGTTAGTAACTGCAGTGCCATTTATTGCTAAAGCTAGATGTGATAACAAAATTAGCATGTCAATTGAGTCAATTTAATTGACGATGTCTTAATCATTAAAAGAGTTTTACTGTTCCACGCTAAAGCCATAAGAATACCGATAAACCGTAGTCAGTCTTTCCGTTTTTTTTTTAATTTACCGTTTTCATTAGCTTTACTACATTGTCAAGTCGAAAAATCGAAAGTTTCCAATACAAACACCAGACATTCATTAATCATGAAAGCTTGGCCCATCTGAATAACGCACCAAATAAAATATTATTTTTAAACCACAGCGTACAAGAGAGACAAGTTGCGTGTGAAATTCATGAATACGTAAAATGCCGAAATGTAAGTATACGGAAAAGCATTCCGCTTTTATCCACTTGTTCAAAACTGTTCAATTAATTTCCTTTGATTATGATCAAATGAGTATTTAACCTGTTGTTGTTTGTTAAAAGATATGGCAATGTTTGCTGAGTAATCACATTAGTTATGGCAAGAAAATTGTCGTAGAATGAAGTTACACACTCCAAGTGAAACCATCACCATTACGTTTAGTGAAACAAGCAAAACATTCTACAGAAAAAATGTTTTCTATTTTTCCTTTACATATCGAATATTGTTTTACTTACTGTAGCTATTACCGGTTGAATTTTCAATCTTATTAGCAAATTGTGGAATTATGGAATCGTAAAAATATCGACCGCAATTAGTTACTCTTCGGCACAAAAAATGTATCTAATTTCAGTAAGAGCTCCAAACTGAATATACGAAAGTTGAAATCTATCCACCAAACATTTAATACGTGTGTATAATATGCAGTAAATAAGAATGAACTCTGTATAGTGGAAAAGCATAGATGAGTTGTAGAGACAAAACGTTGGTGTTTGAGTAAAAATTGCTTTTGTTAAAGATGATCGTTTTCTCTCGATTTTTCATTGGGATTTTTGTATGCTATTTCGTTTGTAATGTTATTTCATGAGTAGGTACCTTCTCTCTCGTATTATTATGCTTCAATGCTGTGTTCTTTAACCTTGAACCATATAAAAAGTTTGTATGAACTGAGGCGTTGCCAACCTCTGTACTAATGTGAGCGATTCCAAAGTGAATTGAAAGTGGTGAAAAGAAAATCTTTCTCTGGCTTCTTAGACTTCCCAAGTTTATAGAAGCAAGAGTAACACCCACCGTCAGCTAAAATAGTAATGTTTTATCGCGCGATCACGGTAACATGTACTACGAAAATGAAACAAGTTTCGATTCATGGCACCTTTAATTATAGATAAATCTGTTAGCCTCACATTTGCTACGAAATACAACAACAATCACAAAATGAAAATTAATTTTTTTTTTATGCATTTCCGATAAGAGCGCATAAAGCTTTCTTGTAGTCGCCGGATGTCTCACTCTGAAAGGAATGTTTAATTTAAAAAAAAACATTTGCTGGTTTCATCACATGTGTTCTTCAGTTACCTTCACTGCACTCAACAGTGTTCGATCGAAGAGTCTCTCGAACTCGTTCTTAATATCCCCAAGATCGATTTCTGAGCGACTTACAATGATTCGGATCAATGTTGTATCGTTGGTGCCTAGACCCTTCATAGCAGCATGAAGTCGTTTTGCAAAAAATGCTTGAGGAGATTGCGTATACTCAACTAAAAGTTTTAAAGAATCCGTTAATCTGCGTCAGCATAAAGTTTTGATGACTTATATCCTAACATACTTAAAGCCATCATGGCATCCTTAAGTTCTCCTCCCATTTCATGTTTTACTGCTTGCTCTATCGTTTGGCCGGATATTTTCTTATATTCTTCGAAAACCAATTTCAAATGCTCAAAGCTACTGTGCGCCATAATTCTATTAAAAACTTTTTCGTCAGTTCCCAATTTGGCTTCACCAGCAGCATACAACTCTTCGGCTTGTTGCTTAACTTTTTCCGGTTCGATGAGGCCAGTTTCATCTCGAACCCCAGTAATAATTAATGTTAACAGACGGCGGAAGTGACCTCCAGTTTCACTACATAGATGTTCGGCCAGTGGTCGTTCGTACACTAAGCGTTTCAGATTGCAGATTAATAAAATTAATTTCATTTTGGAAATACTGCCACACTTACTATCTTCGTAGACACCGACCAATCTTTTAATTTCTTCGTTGTTCTTTGTGCACAAAATTTCCACCAATGCACTCTCATCGGTCCCCATACCAGCCATTGCTTTATTCAATTGTTTGCAAAGATATTGCTCCGGTGGCATCATCAATCCAACAATAAGATCTTCGAATTTACCACCTAATTCGCTCTTCAAGTCCTTAATTAAATCTCTTTCCAGAGCTTCCGTGTAATAGGTGACAATTTGTTGACGTTGAGAGTTTGAGCGAGCAGTTAGGATATCAATGATAGTTTGTTCATCAGTTCCGAAACCTTTCATAGCGGCACGAAGATTATCGCCATCTTCTGCAGGCTTAAATTGAGGATATGGTCGAACCGTCGGGTTGGGCTGTGTGTAATTTTTTTAGAAAATTAGAAAGTTTTCGTTGTCAACATTGAGTATCTGTTTCCAAATATTTGTCCGCAAGTAGGAAATTTGGAATCAGTTACACACTTTATTTGATAAGTAGTTATATTATGTCTTCCTCTTATCTCTATTGCGAAAAATTATGACAAGAGGTATCTTCATAAAAAACACTGTATACCACCAGCACATTGAAAGTGAGTGTATTGTGTATATGATCGAGATCGCGTACTTTGCGTATTGTATCCTCATTTTTTGGAACGTTTACGCGAACAAAAATGTTTGAATAATTTGTTATCGTGACTCAGTAAGTTTGTGGATCTATAAATAATAGACCCATTTGGTAATCTCTATCACTTTTGACATTTTTGTTAGAAAGCAAAGCTCATTTATAAGAACATAAATAATCGGAACTGCTGAACATAACACAATTTATCGACTTCCGTCAACACTTACCATTGTTCAGGTATTTTGAATACAAAAAATAATTGAAAATGCTTTAGCAGAGAATAGAAAATTTTCTTCGAAATGATTGAATCGAGCGACACGACGAACTGACTTTAATGTTATAATTCTGTATCGTTCGGGAACGAAAAATATTCTGATGTCACTATTGTGACGATGCGCTTGAAAAGTGTATGTCTTCGGATTATATACGCATATTCTCATCAGTGTTTTACTTAAATCTTAAAATAAATCTTGTAGTGTTTAGTTGTATGTACCGAAAACTGCATTAATACCATTAAAGCAATGTGAATAAGACACATTTTGGTAGAGTGGAAACATTAAATGTTTCATCTGATTGTGTTAGCCCCGCACGCCCCACAATGCGTTTGGCTATGCTTAGAGGTTGATATTAAAGCCATAAACAAATGTTGGTACATCGGGTCGTACTACTAACTCATGGAAGAGTAAACCAACCAATTTTATTCGGAAAATATAGGGCTACTCAACGCACTACTTCAAGCATGAGTGGTACTCTAAATAGAGTACTGAAAGTGTATCATACAAACGTGCAAAAACATTCTGCAGCTGACCACTATGATCACTCATGCTTGGGATACTAGGAGATAATTCAGGTCCCTAGTCAAATCAAGCGCTACTGCCTGGTTTATTTTACTCTGCCGTGTCTTCACTAGGCCCCATCTTTTGGATGGGTCAGATCCCTTGACTGACTGACTACT
Source organism: Bradysia coprophila (assembly GCF_014529535.1). Classification (NCBI taxonomy): domain Eukaryota; kingdom Metazoa; phylum Arthropoda; class Insecta; order Diptera; family Sciaridae; genus Bradysia; species Bradysia coprophila. The sequence goes on from NW_023503616.1 coordinate 895,063, forward strand.
TTTCTCAAGAAGATTTTTGTAATCCGAGCAAAAAAAATCACTCTAAAAGTATATAAAAGTATACCAGGGTATGCGTACCCTACTTTCGATACAAAACACGTATATGAGAAATTCCAGCACTTGATCATATACTGGCTCATACGTATTTTCAGTACTTAAGAGGCATCGATGATTTGCTGAAAAGTATACATTTGGGTGATTTTTAAATACTGTCTTTTGGTGATATATTTCCACCAAAATTATCATTTTTCAAGTATGTACAACCGCAATAACGACCACGAATGTGTTAGCTTTCAACATAAAATAGATTTGGTTGTAGCAGTTGGACCAACCCTGAGAAAACTGAGCAGTTTATGAAAATTTCGATACACTGGTCACTTTTTTCAGAACTGGTCAAGTGACTACAACCAAATCTACTTTCTGTTGAAAGCTAATACATTCGTGGTCGTGTGGTCGTGTGTTTTGAAAAAAGGATTCTGATGAAAAGATACCATCAAAAAGGCAGCACGAGATACAGACCCTGGAAAGAGGCGAATTTCTTGCTTACATATTAAATAAAAATGAAACTCGTGTGATTACGGCCCTCGCTTCGCTCTGGCCGCAAAGTTCACACTCGTCCAAACTTTAATTTTTTTCTTATCATCGATATAAAGATATTACACACACAAAATTTTGGAATGAATCCTAGAATATTACTCCAGTATATTCCATTAACGAGCTTAACCCAAAAATGTCTTTCTTAGTGGGATAATTGTCTTTTGTGGACCATTAAGAATTACTCAATTAATAACACGATAATATCACGGGACGATACAAAAATTCTTTTAGGAATATCTCTGAGATCCCCCGACCGTCATAGCCCAACTTTGAACTTATCATCGGGAATGGAATTCCCCGTCGAATAAAAAAAGTTTTTGAAATCCGTTGAGGATTACGTCAAGCTATCGTGTTATCTCGGAACGAGACAAAAATTCTTTTGGGAATATCTCTAAGATCACCAGCCCGTTACGACCCATCTTCGAACGTAGCCTTCGTAATTTTATTCCCTGTCGATTAAAAAAAAAGTTTTTGGAAATCATTTGAGGATTACGTCAAGTTATCGTGTTATTAAGGAACGAGACAAAAATTGTTTTGGGAATATCTCTAAGATCACCAGCCCGTTACGACCCATCTTCAAACTTAGCCTCAGCAATTTAATTCCCCGTCGATTAAAAAAAAGTTTTAGGAAATTCGTCGAAAACTACTCGAGTTATCGTGGAATCAAGGGACGAGACAAAAATTCTTTTGGGAATATCTCTAAGAACACCCGACCGTAATAGCCCATCTTCGAACTTAACCTCATTAATTTAATTCCCCGTCGATTAAAAAAAAGTTTTTGAAAATCCGTTGAAAATTACTCAAGTTATCGTGTTATCAACGAATCATCAAAGTGTGACAAACATTTTCTGTATTTAAGGTTTTTGGTCATACATTCATGCATTTTCAATCATAGTAGTGATCATTGTGTGACAAACATTTTAGGGTGTTTATCATCCGTAAGACCCATGACTTTCAGTCAAGGGAATAAAATCTTAATCAATTTCGTAGATTGACATTGTGGCTTTACGTCCGGAAGTGGGCAAAATCAGTCAACTTAGTCGAGAGATATGATCGTAAAAGTTCTTGAAGGTGGACTGACTTTGAAATGCTGTACTACGCAACCTTGGTGAGTTGTGAGTATAGTATTTTACATGTAAATAAAGTAGGTTCAGCCCTGGAAATACAAAATTTTATCAGTATACCCACTGTTTCGCACTAGGTATGCACAATTTCCAACGATATTAACTAGTTTTTATTAATTACTTCACTAATGACAGCACTAATTGTTATTACTCAATCCACAATCAGTTTACAACATTGAAAGATTTGTGTTTGGTTTTCATAACCAATGGATATTATCCATGACGATTATCTAAAATCATAGTGAGCAGAATAGGAAATTTTAGGTCTAGAGACTTATTTGCCGCAGTTGAAATTAGTTGAAAATATTTAATGTGGCGTGAGTTAGTACGAAATGGAAAGACTATCAAAGAAATCAGCGAAACTCTCATATTTTATGATGGTCATTCGTTACACCCAGGTCTTTGGATTCACACCTTTTGGCTTTGACGTAGTCAAATTACAAGTTGTTGCATCGAAAGCATGGTCGCTGTATGCAAAGCTGTTTACATTAGCTCTATCACTGTTTTCCATTTTTTATTTACGTTTTTATTCCAAACTTGTAACGATTGACAAAAAATTTAATATTCTCTACATTGTGAAACGGGTGGACATTTACAGTGGCTGTTTGAAAATGATCTCATCATATTTAATTCAAATTTCCAATCGAAGCAAATTAATCAACACGATTAATATGGCAATTGTAATTGGAAACAATTTGCGTTATCTGAAACCCAGTGACGGATTTTTTGCAAAAAGTTTTTGGTGTCACACACGACGTATTGGTGCAACACAATTGGCTCAAAGCTTGTTATTCACGTATTTATGCTATGATTCATGGGAAGGATTAGCGGCTATGAATACTCACATTGTCTACATTGACTTTATGCTAACGAGTTACTATAACATTGGCGCCTCGATTATTATTGTGAAAATATTTTACAGTACAGGGATGATAACAGGCATTCGTCTCTACGAAATTGTGAACGAGCGTCTATTCGAAATATTCTTGAAAAGCGTTGTGGTAAGTGATATAGAAAAATCGAAGGACCATTTGGTTGACACGAAAGTTGAACAGACCATGGACCATTTGATTCTGCTTTCCGTAAAAATACGGTGTTTCATAGACTCGATAAATCAGCTGTTTTCCACTCAAATTATGTTTGTTATCATTGGATGCTTTTTGAGTATGTTATCTTCGGTAAGTATAATCCGTTTGATACACTTTCTTTGTAAATAGTTTTTAGACGACTTTTAATTTAGAATGACAATTGACAATACACTCCAACCAGCCCAGGATTTATCTTTCTTTTGCAGCTCTATTATATTTACTTTGATATATTGTTGATTCTTTCTACTCGAAATGAATCGCACGATTCTCATATTGTGAGAAATATTACAAGGATAACTTTCTACTTTCTGGAACTGTACAACATTTGTGTAATATCACATGCTGCAACGCAGGAGGTATATTTGCTATCTACTTTTAGTGATCACATTTAGTAAACATATACGAAAACTAGGCGATAAAAACATCTACTTTAATCCACAAATACCATAAGGCTCCAAATAGTCGATATCAAAAAAGTGTAAGATTTTTGTTTTAGCCGATTTAAATTGCTTGAAATATCTTTGGATGCTTCAGGATCGAAAAAGTTATTTTCTCAAGTCAGCGACGAAAAGTGAAACATCCGTTGCCTTTTTGAGGAAAATGTTTTATGCAACGCAATAAAAAATGATTTTTTAGACACACTCGGCCTGCAGATATCTGGTCATCTAGTGCCTAAAAAACCATTTACGACTTTTGTGAATCGGTGGCATAATGATTATTTATGACATTGAGTGTGCAATAGTTATTTGCATCACTTGGATTGAAACCACGAAATTACAGTATACGAGTGGCCTTCAATCCTGTGATGCACCAAATTTTACACTCGTCACACCATGAAATACACAAACAACAGAACCAAATATAATACACACCGTTCAAGGTTGAACTTGAATGTATAAATGATGAATGAGAATAAAAACGAAACCGAAAATACGTGATATAAAGGCGAACGAGTTGATCATTCGATGTGCATCACACTACTCGTTGATACGGAGAGTATCAGCTCCGCCTTCGCTTTCTCTCTTTGACGAATAACTCCACCATTAAGGAAAACATCGACTGAATCCCTAGACCTGTTTGCAAGAGAGAACTAAAAAAGTGTGGTTTCCGATAACTTTTGACGCGTGATATTCAGTGTTTTCATGGTTTGGCGAGTGTAAAGTACTTTATTAGGCTCTAGATGTGTAATTATGACACGAGGCCGCAGACTCTGCGTCATAATACACATCGTGTGCCTAATAAAGCATTTTGTACCGAGGTTCATACAACGATTTATGTAACAGGCATCTAGTTTGTAAATTTGTGCACTTTATGATACTTAATTGCGTAAAAGTGCTATATTCAAAGCAGTTGTGAAGATAAATAGGACATTCATGCTGTCATAATTGGTTTTTCCTTGTTTAAATATAGATTAAATCTGGGAAATTATTATGGAAAATGGATTTAATCGGGTGAATATGTCACTCGTCTAAGAGCCACCTCGTATCAATTTTCCATGATAGCTCCCACAGATCCGTAATCTACTATTAATCGTACATGTGAATCGCTCGACACCTTCATCTTCAAAAATGGAAGGACGAGAAAAATCAAATTTTTGACATATTCTCCGCGGACTCAACTAGAAACCCTAACCTTCCAGCGATTCTTTGTGAAATGACTTGTGACTAGCAAATACATTATGCATGTCTAGCTTGTACGAGATGCTTCAATTGTTTTTTTTAATTACATTCGCCAGTCACACTTCAAAAAAAAATAATTTTCACTTCGCAGTTAGAACTTTCATCGATACAGTTGCTCAATAATTCTCTTCACTTATCTATCTGGCAAATGTTGACAGTGAATAAAATGTTGATAATTGGGGTTAGTGCACTCAAGTCAAAGTTCCTATTTTTAATTGAACTTTCTTTCAGGTGGCATCCGCTCTTTTCGCTTATATCACATTGCTGGTTCAATTTGAAATGGGTGAATAATCAAATTAATCAAAATAAAGCAGCAATTCACTTTATTAAACATCTTTTTTTTTATAAGAACTAATGTCGGTACCAGTCGAATAGAAAATCTTTTCATGATTTATGACGCTTGCGTTTTATCTAGTAGTGCAGTTGATAAGGACCATTTATACGAGAACGTTTACACTAGTATAAAAGCTGGGGTACCCTTCTAAAAGTTAGTTTTTCAGTGGGTTCCTTTACTAAAATTTTAATAACTTTGCAATAAGAAAAATTGACTTTTAGAAGGGCTTTTATACGAGTGTAAACGTTCTCCTGTAAATGGTCCTTGTCAACTGCACTATAGGGTAGATGATGACTAGTCGCTGCTATAGCTGAGAATTTGCGATAGTTTAAATTACACTGAACAGTGGAACAGTATAGTTTCTGCGTAAGAGGACCTGGTAAACGAACATGTAGTACACCGGCGATTCTAAGGATTCATCATCGACTTAATGACTCTTTTACAAAATTT